>NC_025997.2:107382615-107596256 GCF_000442705.2 Elaeis guineensis | reverse complement strand
ATTCGAGCTCAATAGGACAAGAAAGCCTTAAAGTTAGACCGGGTTGAATTGATTAATTGCTCGATGTCTAAGGCAAGTGGTTTAAGAAGGTGGTTTTCAATTGATTCTGTTGTCTGACCTGGCCAACTCAGTTGGTGTCTAAGGAAAGCAACAAGCAGGGGACCTCCCACATCTTACACTTACCTGGCCGAGATAGTCAGTTTTGGGCTTGGAGTGCTTGAAGGCGATCTTGGAACAGTTAGGAGCTATCTAGATCTAGGTTAACCCTAGGATAGAAAGTCCATTTTGTACTAACTTATTTACCATTAAAATTTAAACCTAATTAAAATACTCTTCTCTTTATCTCTAGATTTAGGACTCCTTAGGACTCATCTCTAGAACTCTTTTCTCTCTCCTTCCTCTTCTCTCTTCTCTTAAAAAAAAAAGGATAATAATCTTTCAAAATTACAACTTGGAAAAGAGAATCGGGTCGACTTGTGAGAATTGAATCAAATCTCATTTCAAGTCAAAAAATTGAACGCACTTGTAAACAAAACATTAAAGCTGTCAGAGAAGGGAAGAAATCTGAGGCAAAAGTAGATCCAAAAATGACTGAAGATCCAAGGAGAGAAGTAATCCTAATAGGGAATAATGAGGTTGCTAGAGAGGCAAACCCCAGGGCACTGCGGGATTATGCCATGCCTACCGTGAATGGAGCTTCATCTAGCATCACAAGACCACCTGTGTAAACAAACAACTTTGAGATCAAGCCTGCTTTGATCCAAATGATCCAGACAGCAGTTCAGTTTGGAGGATTGCCCAATGATGATCCTAATGCACACATTGCAAACTTCTTGGAGATATGTGATACCCTTAAGCATAATGGAGTGTCAGATGATGCAATTCGGTTAAGATTGTTTCCGTTTTCATTTAGAGACAAGCCTAAAGCATGGTTACAGTCTCTTCCTGCTGGCTCGATCACCACTTGGAATGACTTAGCACAAAAATTTTTGACAAAATTCTTTCCACCTGCTAAGACTGCCAAGTTGAGGACTGACATCCAAACCTTCGTGCAATTCGACATGGAGACCTTATATGAAGCCTGGGAAAGGTTCAAGGATCTGCTTAGGAGGTGTCCACACCACGGGCTGCCTAAATGGTTAGTTGTGCAAACCTTCTACAATGGGTTGAACAACCATACCAGAATTAATATTGATGCTGCTGCTGGAGGTTCATTGATGGGGAAGTCGCTTGATGAGGCCTATGATCTTTTGGAGAAAATGGCCAACAATAATTACCAATGGCCCAATGAGAGAAACATGACAAGGAGACCTACTGGAGTTCATGAGATAGACACTATTACTGCACTCAATGCAAAGGTAGACACTCTTTTCAAAAAATTAGATCATTTGTCTATTAATGCTGTCAATACTCGTGTGTAGACCTGTGAGATGTGTTCTGGGCAATATGCTACTCGAGATTGCCCGATTGACAGCTCATTCATGCCTCCAGTACAAGAACAAGTACAATATGTGGCAAACCAAGGAAGGCAACAGAACAATCCATACTCAAACACCTACATGCCTGCCTGGAAGAACCATCCAAATTTTTTCTGGAGAAATCAACAGCAACAACAGAATTATCAGAATAGAGGACCACCTGATTGTTCACAGTAAGAAAAGAAGTCTAACCTGGAAGAATTGGTTGCAACTCTCACCAAGGCCACTACTGATTTCATGGGTGAAACTAAGGCAAACTTTCAAAACCAGCAAGCTGCCATTAAAAACTTGAAAATACAAATGGGACAGTTGGCCAACATGGTAGCTAACAGAACTCAAGGATCATTGCCTAGCAATACTGAAACGAACCCGAAGGAGCATGTGAAGACAATTACCTTGAGGAGTAGAAAACAACTAGGGGAATAACAAGGGAAAGAGTCTGTTAAAGAACAAGCAAAGGAACAAACTCAAGAAGAGACTATGGTCAAAGAAAGCTAAAAGAGAAAAAGAAAGAGCTAGTAAAGCCCTACAATCCACCAGTTTCTTTTCCTCAAAGGCTCAAGCAAAGTAAGGATGACAAGAACTTTCTGAAGTGTTTGGAGTTCTTCAAAAAACTACACATAAATATTCTATTTGCGGAGGCATTAGCTCAGATGCCTAGCTATGCCAAATTCTTGAAGGACATCCTTTCCAAAAAGAGAAGGCTAGAGGACCATGAGACAGTCATGCTCACCGAAGAGTGCAGTGCAATCATTCAGAACAAGTTGCCATCAAAATTAAAGGATCCAGGGAGTTTTACAATTCCATGCAATATTGGCAATATCGAATTCACTAAAGCATTATGCGATTTAGGTGCTAGTATTAACTTAATGCCTTTATCTGTTTTCAGGAAGCTTGGACTAGGGGATGTGAAACCGACCAGTGTCTCATTACAACTAGCTGATCGATCGGTGACATATCCTAAAGGTATAGTGAAGGATGTATTAGTCAAGGTGGATAAATTTATCTTCCCAGTGGATTTCATTGTCTTAGATATGGAGGAAGATAGAGAGGTTCCTTTGATATTGGGGTATCCATTCCTTGCAACTGGCAAGGCACTTATAGATGTCCATGAGGGTAAGCTTACTTTAAGAGTGGGACAAGAAGAGGTAATTTTTAACGTGCTTAATTCTTCTAAATATCCTCTTGAGAATGATGAATATTTTAGATTAGATGTGATTAATAAATTTGTTAGTGAAATAATTGACAATTCTGAATATGACTTGATTGATGGTGTTAAAAATAAATTTGAATAGTTAATTGAGCATGTTGATGTATTAAATGATGTTGAAAAAATACAGGATTCAGTAGAGGCTAAGCCAAACCCCAAGCTTGAGCTTAAGCAGCTCCCTTCTCACTTAAGATATGCATTCTTGGGAGACTCATCTATTTTTTCTATCATTATATCTGCTCATTTGTCTGCTGAACAAGAAAAAAATTATTGTATGTGTTGAAAAAGCATAAGAAAGCACTAGGCTGGTCTATTGATGATATTAAGGAAATTAGTCCCAGTATATGCATGCATAAAATTTTAATGGAAGAAAACTATAAACCTTCAATTGAGCATCAACGTAGGTTAAATCCTAATATGAAGGAAGTAGTTAGAGCTGAAATAATGAAATTACTTGATGCAGGAATTATCTATCCTATTTCTGATAGTAGTTGGGTGAGTCCTGTTCAAGTAGTTCCTAAGAAAGGGGGGATGACTGTTATTACAAATAATAAAAATGAGCTAATACCCATTAGAACAGTCACTGGTTGGCGTATGTGTATTGATTATAGGAAGTTAAACAAAGCCACACGAAAGGATCATTTTTCTTTGCCTTTTATTGACCAGATGCTTGAGAGATTGTCTGGATATTCCTTCTACTATTTTTTAGATGATTATTCAGGATATTTTCAAATTCCTATTGTACCTGAGAATAAAAAAAAACTACATTTACTTGTCCATATGGAACATTTGCATATAGGAGAATGCCATTTGGGTTATGTAATGCACCTGCAACTTTTCAAAGATGTATGATGTCTATATTCTCTGATATGGTTGAAAAATTCATTGAAATCTTTATGGATGATTTTTCAATTTTTGGTCCTTCTTTTGATATGTGTTTGACTAATGTCTCCCAAGTTCTACAGCATTGTGAAGAAACTAATCTTATATTGAACTGGGAGAAATGTCATTTTATAGTGCAGGAAGGAGTAGTTTTAGGCCATAAGATTTCATCTAGAGGGATAGAAGTAGACAAAGCAAAGGTGGAGGTCATTGAGAAATTACCACCACCAACATCTGTTAAAGGAGTGAGGAGTTTCTTAGGGCATGCTGGCTTCTACAGAAGATTTATAAAAGACTTCTCTAAAATTACCAAACCTCTTTGTAAATTATTGATCAAGGATGCGCCTTTTAAATTTACTGATGAGTGTTTGGTTGCTTTTAACAGGTTAAAGAGAGAATTAATCTCAGCTCCTATCATCACTGCACCTGACTGGAATCTACCATTTGAACTCATATGTGATGCAAGTGACTATGCTATAGGAGCAGTCTTGGGACAAAGAAAGGAGAATAGACTTCATGTGGTGTACTATGCGAGTCGAACACTGAATGATGCACAGTTGAACTATGCCACCACAGAGAAAGAGTTGCTCGCCATTGTTTTTGCTTTTGATAAATTTAGGACATATCTTATAGGAGCAAAAACAATAGTGTATACTGATCACTCAGCAATTAAATATTTACTTGAAAAGAAGGATGCAAAATTGAGACTAATTCGTTGGGTGCTCTTATTGCAGGAATTTGACTTGGAGATTAGGGACAAGAAAGGAGCAGAAAATCTTGTAGCAGGTCACTTATCTCGATTAGAGTTAAGTAAAGAAATTGAGAACACTGAGGTACCCATTAATGAGTCATTCCCTGATGAGCAATTATTTGCATTACTCACATCTAGTACACCTTGGTATGCTGATATTGTTAATTTTAAGGCATATGATATTATTCTTCCTGAATTTAATTACCAACAAAAAAAAAAATTTTACATGATGCAAAATATTATTTTTGGGAGGATCCATATTTATATAAGTATTATCCAGATCAGCTTATTAGGAAATGTATGCCTGATGATGAAATTAAAAATATTTTAAAATACTGTCATTCATTAGAGTGTGGAGGCCATTTTGGACCCAACAAAACAGCTGCTAAAGTATTACAGTATGGTTTTTATTGGCCTAACCTGTTTAAAGATGCTATTGCTTTTGTTTCTTCTTGTGACCGATGTCAAAGAACTGAAAATATTTCTTTTAGACAGGAAATGCCACTAACCAATATCTTTGAAGTAGAACTGTTCGATGTGTGGGGATTAGATTTTATGGGGCCTTTTCCACCTTCTCATTCAAATCAATACATCCTAGTGGTGGTGGATTATGTATCCAAATGGATTGAGGCAGTAGCACTTCCCTCTAATGATGCCAAGAGTGTGCTCAAGTTCTTAAAGAAATACATATTCACACACTTTGGTATTCCAAGGGCTATCATCACGGATGGAGGTAAGCATTTTTGTAATCGTTATTTAGATTCTCTATTGATAAAATACGGTGTTACTCATCGTGTAGGAACACCATATCATCCCTAAACAAGTGGACAAGTAGAGATCTCCAACCGTGAAATTAAAAGAATATTGGAGACTACTATCAACTCATCAAGAAAAGATTGATCCCTAAAATTAGATGATGCATTATGGGCATATAAAACAACATTCAAAATGCTAATTGGGATGTCTCCGTATCGTCTAGTTTATGGAAAAGCATGCCATTTACCTGTGGAGCTAGAGCATCGAGCTTACTGGGCGACTAAGTTGCTAAATTTCAATATGGAAGCTGCTAGGGAGAAAAGGTCATTACAGCTTAATGAACTTGATGAGTTCCGCCTCCATGCATATGAAAATGCAAGAATTTACAAGGAGAGAACAAAAAGATGGCATGACAAGCATATTGTGAGGCGTAAATTTCAAGCAGGACAAAAGGTGTTGCTGTATAACTCCCGCCTAAAGCTATTTCCAGGTAAGCTCCGGTCTAGGTGGTCAGGTCCATTTGAGATTATACAAGTTTTTCCACATGGAGCTGTTGAGCTGAAGAGTGGTGATAGGACCTTCAAGGTCAATGGGCAAAGGTTGAAGGAATACATAGATGGAGGATTTGAGCAACCAAAAACCTCCATATCACTGACATAATGTATTGAGATAGTCAAGCTAATGACTATAAACTAGCGCTTCTTGAGAGGCAACCCAAGCAAATTTTTTTTTATTTTCTTTATTTTTTGAGTCAATTTTAATCCTCACTATATTTTCAAGGTTTGAATGGATATTGTTCACTTTTTGTAGGCACATTGAAGAAGACAAGAGAGATGAAATGACTGAGGACGAGTTACAAACTCGCACAAGCGCATAGGCATGCTACAAAGGAGAGTACCCCTAACCTTTAAGAATGCCTTGCTATAATATGTATTGTGATGATGATCTTATCATTGAGCACAATGTTCAATTCAGGTTTGGGGGTACATTTGCATGAGCATTTCGTGTTAATAATATAGGATTGCCATTATGTTTGCATCTTTATCTTAATTTTAATAAAATTTATTTAAAAAAAAAATTGGAATGTTGATTCATTGATCACTTGTAAGGATATAAAGGGGGATAATTTTGCCTGTGTTATTGTTTGGCTATCTTAGCTTTAAATTTGAAAGTCAAATTCAGGGATTGACTATTTTAAACTTGTAAATACTCAAATAAAATCTCGTATAGGAGATAGTTACTTTACTTCGTCAATCCTATTTGTGAGCTTTGTTGCGTTTGTTGAAATAAAATGTAGACAATTTACTTAAGAGAAATGATATAGGCATTCCTTTGGCATACCCTTTTTGATCCCTTGTATTTTTTTTCATCCTATCTCATATCTACTGTTCATTTTTTTTTTTTGAGAATAAATTGATTATAATGGTTAGAGCATACTGAATTTTTAGTTTTTCTTCCATTCAAAAAAAAAAAAGCACAATCTACTCCGCTGTTTCAAGTTGCCTAGTAACTAGGAGCATTCATGAGCCCCATATTTGCTTTTACGTCAAACAGTGACTTGAATTATGAGTGTGCAAAGTACTTTGAGTATATGACTTGCTGAGTAATCGGGTGCCTTCATCGCCAATGTCGGTATTCACGTAAAAAGGTAAATGATGACTTAAGGAAGAGTGCCAAAGTGTATAGGCTGTTCTAAAAGTATAAAATAAAATAAATAAAGGAAGGGATGTAAAGCATAAGTAATTGAGTATGCTCTGATTTATTGTGGTTAATTTATTTTCACTTATGTGACCATAACCATCATTCTTGTTGCTTACTTTCCATTGTTTTTTACCCAAAAAAGTCCTATTGATCTCTTGAGTACGTTGTTTGCACTAGTGGAGATGGGCTGATAGGATTTTGTATTCAGGATTGGATGTTTGAACCGAATTATTTTATTAAAACCTAAAGGAAGCAAGGTAGCTATTGATTGTGCATAATTTTGTTTGAGTATGAATGAGTTTGGAATAGTTAGCTTGTGGGTTTGCCTTTCGGTTTTGAGTTGGGATGGTTAAGCCATGGCATTTGGGTATTACTCCTTTGTGTCTCGATGGATTTTGAGTATATTAATGTTAAATAAAATTTTTAACATTAATTTTTATTTTAGATTCTCCATTTTTGATTTGGACTTTTCTTTTGCTTGGGGACAACCAAAAACTTAAGTTTAGGGGTATTTGATGTATTGCATTTTTATAGTAATTATTATTATTAATTTTTAATAATTTTGATGAAATTGGTATAATAATTAACTAAATAAATATAAGAACCTGATATGTTTTATGTCAATTGCAGGTAATTGAGCCAGATCACACCTAATTGGGCTTAACCATGTTTTAAAGGTCAAATTAAGTGAAATTGGTTGAGTCTGATTCAGCAGGATTTGTCATCCGGAGTCATCAGGTCTTGCATCAAAATTAGAGTCCATCTCAAAGTAGAATATCCAAATCAAGATATCAATGGACCCCACACCTTATCTTTTTTGGCATCATCAGCCAGAAAAGAAACTAGAGGTGCAGGAAATAAATCAAACAGTTAATCTCTCCCATCTAGTCAACCAATCTAAATTCTGGATATTTTGATGTGAGGACCCCTAAAAGGCAAGCTACAGGACTCCAAATTGAACAAGATTAGATCCTACAAAATTTTGAGAGAAACAAGAAAGGAACATAATTTACATAATTAAATTTGGATTCCAGATGAGGTGGCTACAGTAGGTTGAAGTTGGTAACAATGTTGGATACAATAAGAAACACCTGATACACCCAGATTCTTCTTAGTGTTTCTTGGCACAAAGATCTGATTTGACAACCAATTTTGGGTGGCAAAGAGCTATCTTGAAAAGAATTAAATGAAATAAAATCAGAGTCCAAACTAATTCTGCATGAGGAGCAAACTTAGAAAGAATTGGAACCAATTCTTGAAAAACTTGATTTGGGCAGTCGAAACCTTACTTTATTTTGCAGATTTTGTGGACTCAGGAAGAAAGAAATTTTTCTCCTCTAATTAACCATGCCTCCTTTCCTTCTTTTACTATAGAAATCAGAATAAAATCAAAAAATTTGGGCAGCATAAGGAGTAGATGGCTGGTGGTTGCTTAAAGCCTATCCAAAGGAGGAGAGATTCTATATCAAATAGAAAGAATGATATATAGAATAAAATCATAGGAAAAATACCACCTTAACCTTAGCCCTAGCCCTATTTAAGGATCCTAAAACACCAGCAAGAGGGAGAGGAGAACCATCTTTGAAAGCTAGAAATCAAGCAAGGAGAGTTTGGAGTATCTGGAACATTTGAAGAGAGGATTCATTCGGCTCTGCAATTCCTTCAGAGTTTTTAATTCTTTCTCTTGTTTACTTTGAATTTATTTTTTAGAACTCATTGTTAGGATGATTTTGGAGTTTTATTCAAGTATACTTGAGTTTGATTTTAATATAATGAAAAGCTAAATTTCTAGCTAGGGTACCTGATGTAGCTTGGATTTAATTTCAATTTCAGAATCTTGTATTAATTTTCTTTGTTAATGTAATTATTTATTATTTGCACTTAATACTTTTAAGTATTATTATCTTTGGTACTTGATTGATTTTGATTTATAATTGGTACTGGGAAAGAAGATTATAAATTGGAGTTAATAACAAACATCATAGGAATAATAATTAGAGCGGGAGCAGAAGATTTGACCTGTGGAATTTTGAAAATAATCACTGTACTTATTGAACTAATTGAAATCTATTTTACTATTGGAAGATAGATTATAGGTTTTAATTAATATATTTAATAAGACTCGGGAGAGATTATTAAATAATTTAGGATTATTTATCCTTGCATTAATAATTAAATTTGGATTATTAATCAGAATAGCTGGAATTGATAATTGATCCAAGTGAAATCAAATATACCCTAGTGCTTTATCAATCGAATTTTGATTCAGCTTTCATTGAGTTCTTTAGAGTTAATTTTATTTTTCACTGTCATTCAGTTTCGATCGTTTAGATATTAGTAAAATTAGCGTTCATTTTTGGTAATTAAACTCAGTCTTCATGGGAACGATCTCTTATTTATCATTATATTACTTGAGTGATTTCGTGCACTTGCGAAATAGGCTATCAGAAGCCAATTGCAAAGGAGGAGGGTTTTACATAGAGAAGGTTGTGGGGGAGATAAGTCTACTTAATGTCAGCCATTCATCTGTTGCACTGGCTTTTAACGGCCTTTGACCATTCGTACCGACCAGAGGGCTTTGTACTAGAAACCGTTAGGTGGCCTTATCCTTCGATAATGAGGATCGGGCAAGGAATCAGAATCTCCTCTATTTTGATCTCAATTTTTTTTGAAAAAATATGGTTGAAGTCGATAGTGGATTTGCCGACTTCAAAACAAAAATGGTCTGAATGGGCCAAGTTTCACATTCATCTCTTCTTAAAAAAAATTAATCCTCAAAATTTGAGAAATTTGGATCTTTTGAAATTAAAATTAAACACATGATCATACTACTCAAATACTTACAAGTACTTGAATCATTTAGATCAAAAGCAATGCTCATATGCATTTCTATACTAAAGCATAGACTCTTCCCAAGATTGCTTCACAACTCAAAACCTCTATGCCAACTTAAGAACTTGCACCTTAAGTGATATATAGTTCAAGATCTTGCCTCTTCTTGATTAAAATTAGTGTGATAATCCTATTTATATTAATTATCAAAAGCTTTCCATTATATTCATGATTAAAATATAGACTAATAAGATTAAACTAAATAAATGATCAAGAGTATGAGATCGAAGTCATCATCATGATACAAATGCACATCTGTTCAAGATTGGATTGGGGTTGATTGGATGGAGAAACCTCATAGCAAAATCAATTATTAAACTTAATCATGTTTGGATCAAAGTTTGAAATGAATTCAACACAAACACTATGGTAAAGTTTTGATTCTATAAAAGATAATGAATAACTTTAATTATGAAGACAATCAGAGATAACAAGAGTCTATCATAAGTTATGAAATGATCAACATTGAAATATAAAAGCAAGTCTGAGAAAATAAGATACTTGATAGCATGATTTCTATGTTGAAGTTGAGATTATAAAGGGAGAGTGAACGATGCAAAATTAATTTGGATGTTTATCAGATTAAAACAACTTAAATTACTAATCAAGTAACCCTAGACATAAGATGCTCAAAGTTTCCTTAGTGCAGCCCACAACCATTGAACCTATCTAAGAGAACAACATAGCCACATCACGATTAGCCTAAGAATCAAATCCTCTTTTATTAAAAAAATCAAATCTTCTATCACAAAACTGTTGATCTCAAGAATGATTTTGATGATCATAAAATATTAGAGCATAAAGTTAAACTAATATCTTTCAAGTTTTCTAAAGAATATTTTTGTAGAAAGAAAGTACCCTTGGAAGGGCTTGAAAATAATTGAGAAACATTAAAGCCAAGAAGAACTAAAATTGGAGTCCAATTACGTAAGAAAAGCAATTTTGAAGAAGTTGAATTGATTTCTATTGGAACTGAGTCAACTTCGATACATTCTGGATACTGGCACAAGAGCTTGACATGAAGTCGAGCTGCCTCAAGAAAAATTCGAGCCGACTCTCTTAAATAGATAAAAAGATGATTTTTAGATTTCTGAGGTTGAGCCGACTCGAAGATAATTTGAGCCAACTCTCTTGGAGGGATAGAGAACCTGATTTTTCAAACCTAAGATTGAGCAGACTCGGAAGCTTATCAAGCCGACTTAGGATTATTTTGAGCCAACTCGAGTGCTTCTGACATGCATAATGACTAATTCTGTAGTCTATCCTATTTCGTCTAAAATTTTTTCAATGTCTACATCTTGGCTCCAACAATTATAAAGGCTTAGTTTTGGCATTAAAACTCATCAAACTTGGAGAAAATCAGTAGGACATATAAGAAAAATCAAGGGACAAAATGAAACACACTGTTCATATGAAAAAGCTCAACTTTTCAGCATTCATTGCAATCAAGAGTATTCACCTACTTCTAGTTAATATTTTTTTAAATTTTATGAGAGCATTGAAGAGGAGAGAAAAAGAATTTATTACAAGCATTCAAGCCTACTGAAAGTAAGCTACAATGACAACAATCCACTCTTTTGAGGAGCTCTTCTTTGTTGTTAAAAGTTACATTTTCGAAATCGCTGTAATAGTTTCAATTGGGACTGAAATTTGAGAATTGATTTGATTCAAACCTTTAAATTGGATTGAAAGCCTTGGATTAAGGTTTGTGTAGGTTTTGATTGGTTGATCTAATAAAACAAATTGGGTTGTTTGTGATTCTGGTTAAAACAAACCAGCAGTATTCATCAGAATATATTAGAATTCTTAAGTGAAGTTTGAAAAGTGGATGTAGGTACTTAGAATACACCGAACCACTATAAATTTTTTATTTATGTATGTGTGCTTGCTCTCTATTCCACTGTATTTAGTTTATCTCTCACTTTTCTCACTTTACTAGATAAATATAATAGCTAGTGCATATATATCTGTTTAATTTTTTAAAATCCAATTCGCCCCCCATCTTGGGTTGTCTAGCTGGACAATAAGTGGTATCAAAGCTTGGTTCTCAGCTAGAAGTTGATCTAATGATCAAGAAAAAAAAATCATGGCAACTCAATTGGAAGGTTCACTTGTCAAAAAGCAATCTACGAATAAGCCACCATTTTTCAATGGTACAAATTATACTTATTGGAGGGCTCACATGCATATCTTCATCCAAGCTCTTAATTATGATATGTGGAGTATCATAATCAATGGGTTGCATATACCCACTATTGTAGTCGATGGCATTGTTTCATCTAAATCAAAAAAGGATTGAGATGAAGTGGACAAAAGGCTAATCCAATTAAATGCCAAGGCTATGAATTTCTTATATTGTGTCTTGAATGTAATTGAATTTAATCAAATTTCTACATGCAATTCAGTAAAAAAAATTGGGATATACTTAAAGTGATGCATGAAGACACAAATCAAGTTAAATAATCAAAAATTAATATGCTTGTGCACCAATATGAATTATTCAAAATGGAACCCAGTGAATCTATCACTAATATGTTTATACATTTCATCAATATTATTAATAGACTTAAAAGTCTTGGTAAAGCTTATTCTAACAATGATTTGGTAAGAAAAATTCTCAGATCATTATCAAAGTCTTGGAAAGCAAAAGTAACCACCATTTAAGAGATAAAAGACTTGAATAAACTACCATTAAAAGAACCGATTGGGTCCTTGATAACTCATGAACTTACCACAAAGTAGCACAATGATGAGGAAGGATGAAAGAAGAAGACAATAGCTCTCAAATCTGTAGCAAATGAGAAGATTGATGAACCTTCATTTGAAGAAGAAGAAGGGGATGAAGACATGGCGCTAATAATCAAAAAATTAAGAAAATTCATAGGTAGAAGAAGGCAACGATTCAAGATAAAAAATTTGATCAAGAGAGAGACAAGTAAGGAGAAAGAAAAAGAAAAAGATCAGCCCCTATGCTATGAATACAAAAAGCTGAGATACTTCAAAGCCGATGGTCCAACTTTGAAGAAATCCTTCAAGAAAATCAAGAAAAAAGTAGGGATGGCAATGGGGCAGGTAACCTGTGAATTTGACCCACTCCAACCCGTGATGGGGTGGGTAAATGGATCAGTTAAATGGGTCAAAGGGTAGGTTGGGTCAAAAATTTATAAACCCACTGGTAAGATGGAGCGGATCAAGGTTTGCTCTGGCCTCGTCCCGCGAACCCACCTCATATATGTGAAAAATTCATAGTACCATTAGTTATACACACACACACAAAATATATCTATATTGTTGGATCTTTTTATTATGATTATTTTATAATAATATAGAGATGTAGGAATTTTGACAAGAAATTTACTTATAAGATAAGATCTATCAATAGATAAAAACATATAATATGTGAGGGGTGGATTGGGTTGGGGCGGAGTGAGTTGGGTTGGGATGGGTTGGAGTGGGATGGATTGGAAAAAAACAACATCAATAATAAAAATTTAAATTTTATAAATTTATTTAAGTTTAAATAAATTTTCATGGAGTGGGTCAGGATCCAAGTTTTTGAAAATGTAAAGGATTTGGATCAAGTTTATAATTAAACTCATCAAGGGTTGATGGAGTGGAATGGATCCATGTATCTAACTCATGAAGCAGATCATGAAAAGGGTCGATCCGCTCCAAATCCATCCTAGTGCCATCCCTAGAAGAAAGTCATGGTTGCTACATAGAGCAACAGTGATGAATCCAACTCTGAAGATGAGGATCAAAATATTATGAACTTATATCTATGGCACAAGATGATGAGGTAGCTTCTGAACTTATCCTAGATTTTATATTTAATAAACTCCAAGATGCCTTTTATGACTTAATGAATGAGTTAGAAAAGTAAGTTTGAAAAATAAAAATCTAGAACTGAAAAATGAATCTCTAAGTAAGGAAAAAGATGATATTCTACAAAGTAATAAACAGCTATTGGAAGAAAATGAATTCCTAAAGAAAGAAATTGAAAAACTGAAATCTTTGGTAGATAAATTCACATATAGCTCAAAAAAGTTGCAAATGATTCTTAATAACCAAAAAATTATTTATGACAAAGTTGGTATTGGCTATAAACTAAATAACAAGCAAAAGCTATTGAAAAACTTCTTTACTAAGTCATCATCCTCATACACAAATTCTCATATTACTTTTTTCAACTGTGGTAGAGTAGGACACAAGGCAAATGTATCGAATTTAAGAAAATCTAATAGAAATATAGTCAAAAGAATTTGAGTTTCAAAAGAAATCATAATCACTATCCCTAAAGAACGTAAGAAAACTTGGGTATCTAAGAAGATTACTTGATTATCTTATAGGAGTGTCTTGTAGCCAATGGATCTAAAAAATGCTGGTATTTGGATAGTGGCTATTCAAGATATATGATAGATGATAAAGAATAATTCTTCACCTTTGAGAATAAGAAAAGAGTAGTTATCTTTAAAGACAACGGCAAAAAAAAATTATTGACATTGGTAAAATTAAGATGACTCCTTCCACTTTCATTGATAATGTTTTGCTAGTAGATAGTTTAAAGCATAATTTGCTTAGCATTTGTAATTAGCCAGCTATATGATAAAGGTTTTTAAGTTATTTTTGAATCATCCATATGCATAGTTACTAGTCCCTTTGATGAAAGCATAAAGTTTATTGGACATAGATATGGCAATATTTATATGGTTGATCTTAAGAAGATAGTCATGAAAAGTGGTCAATATCTTATTATAATAAATATCAAAATTAAAAAAATTAGTTAGCTATGGCATCGTACATTAGGACATGCAAGCATGAATACAATTTCTAAATTGATTGCTAAAGATTTAGTTAAATATTTATCCAAATTTAATTTTGAAAAGGATCATATTTATGATGCATGTTAATTTAGAAAACAAACTACAAGGAGTTTTAAATCTAAAAATATAGTTTCAGGTATTAGGCCATTTGAATTGATCCATATGGACTTATTTGGATCCACTAAGACCACAAGCCTAGGAGGAAAGAAATATGGGTCATATGATCATAGATGATTTCTCTTGCTTCACTTAGATTTTATTTTTAGCTCACAAAGATGGAGCTTTCATATCTTCTCAAAGTTCTATCGTAAGATCTTAAATGAAAAGATTACTACTATTATGGGTATTCGAAGTGATCATAGTACTGAATTTAAGTATCCAAACTTTAAAAAATTTTGTAATAAAAATGATATTGAACATAACTTTTCTACACTAAAAGCATCCCAATAAAATAGAATTACTAAAAAAAATAAGACTCTTGAAGAAATGGTCTGTACCATACTGTGTGAAGAAAGTCTCCCAAAATATTTTTGGGCTGAAGCCATTAACATCGTATGTTATATTTTAAATTAAATTTTAATTCATCTAATTTTGAAGAAAATCTTCTATGAACTTTGGAAAGATAAGAAACTTAATATTAGTTATTTTCTTGCTTTTAAATATAGATGTTTCATATTAAATAATGAAAAAAATATTCAAAAAAAAATTGATGTCAAGTTGGATGAGGATATCTTTTTTGGATACTCTATATTTAGCAAGACCTATAGAGTCTTCAATAAACGTATCTTAGTTGTTGAAGAATCTATACATGTAGTCTTTAATGACACTAATGATTTATTCTCGAGAAAAGAAAATCTTACCGATGAAAATGCAAAAATATTGAAAAATGACATGAAGGAACTCAGTTTGAAGGAGAAGCTCAATCAAGATGAAGAAGGAGAACCAAAAGATTAGGATCATAAAGAAAGTCATGATGAAGGTATGAACAAAGAACATGGTGATCTATCCAAAGAATGAAGGTATGCATACAATCATCCTAAAGACTTCATAATTGATGATCCTTCATAAGAAGTAAGAACTAAATCTTCTTTTAGAGAAATTCATGACTATCTTATCTTTATCTCTTAAATTGAATCTAAATATATAGAAGAAGCTTAAAACACCCCAAATTGGATGCTTGCTATACAAAAGGAACTAAATTAATTTGAGAGAAACAATATTTAGACCTTAGTAAGTAGACCAATTAACCATCCAATTATTGACACTAAATGGGTATTTAGGAATTAATTAGATGAAGAAAGTAATGTTGTAAGAAAAAAAGCAAGACTTGTGGCTAAAGAATATAACTAAGAGGAATGAATCGATTTTGATGAAATATATGCTCCTGTAGCAAGATTAAAAATAATTAGATTATTATTTGTATTTTCTTGTTACATGAACTTCAAATTATTTCAAATAGATATTAAAAGTACTTTTCTGAATGGTTATATTGCTAAAGAAGTTTTTGTAGAATAGCCATCTAATTTTGAAAATCATATTTTCTCAAATCATGTATTTAACTTAATAAAGCTTGGTATGGACTAGAGCAAGCCTAGGGCATAGTACGAAAGATTAAGTAAATTTTTATTTGAAAATAATTTTACTAGAGATAGTGTAGATACAATACTATTTTTTAAAAAAACTAATTTATTAATAGTTTAAATTTATATAGATGATATTATTTTTGGAGCTACTAATGAGGATCTATGTTAAAAATTTGCTGAGCTGATGCTGGGTGAATTTGAAATGAACATGATTGGAGAGTTAATATTCTTTCTTGGGCTTTAAATTAAACAAACAAAAGAAGAGATTTTCATCAACTAAACTAAATATATCCTAGAGATACTAAAAAAGTTTGGAATGAAGAATACAAAGAAAATTGACACACCTATGAGCCCCACATGCAGACTTGATAAAGATGAAAATGATAAAAGCATAGATCAAAACTCTATAGAGGTATAATTGGTTTCTTACTTTATCTAAGTGCAAGTATGCCTAATATAGTATTTAGTATTTATATGTATGCTAAATTTCAATCTAATCTCAAAGAATCTCACGTAGTTGCTATTAAAAGAATACTTGATATTTAGTTGACATACAAAACCTAGGATTATGGCACTCAAAACAATCCTTCATTAACTTAATAGGTTGTACAGATGCTGATTATGGAGGATGTAAAATTGATAGAAAAAGTACTATTAGAATATATCAATTTTTTAGATTAAACTTAATCTCTTGGTATAGTAAGAAAAAAAACTCCATAGTATTATCCACGATCGAGGCCGAGTATGTTACTACTAAAAGTTATTGTGTTCAAATACGATGGATTAAACAATAACTTGAAGACTTTGGTATAAAGCAAAGAAAAATTTCTATAACACATGTGCTATAAATCTCACTAAAAATTTAATTCAGTATTCTAGAATAAAATATATTGGAATAAAATATAATTTTATTAGAAATCATATTCAAAATAATGATATTATGCTTAAATTTGTTGATACTAATAATTAATTAGCAGATATCTTCACCAAACCCCTTAATGAGGATAGATTTAGAATGATCCAAAAAGAATTAGGTATATATGATCCTTTCTAAATAAAAATCTTGCCTCCAAACATCTTGACCTTCTTGATTATTTTGGCCTTTCCTTAAGAATCTTTGTTGCTCTTATTGATTCGAGTCATCTCAAAGCTCTTCGAATCAAATTTGAATTTGAATTAGTCTGAATGCTGAATCTAAGATCGGGCTCGAGTTGACTCGACAGAAACTATGAGCCGACTCAATCATTGAGTCGACTCTAGTAGAACCTCTTGAGCCGACTTAATCATCAGGATCCTATTTTATAATAGGCTTCCAAAATTTCTATTCACTTTACTCTTTCTATTTTCTTCAAGCCTGCTCGCACTAGACCTCCTTGACTCATCTTTTAATCTCATCCAAACCTCTTCCATCGCTATTTATTCTAGATTTCATGGGAGATTCGGGCAAAACAAGGCATCCAAAATGAGACCCGCCATCAGGAAGAAACGTAGGATATCAGAACCATCCGAAAGAAGGGCAAAGAGATGTGAAGACCCAACAGAACTTTGACCTACCCCATCTGTAGCCATTTCTCCTCTGGCTCGAACTTCTATGGCATCTCATGCCATCACAATCGAAAGAAAAGTAGATTTTAGATTTTTGGAGGAAGAAAACTTTTAGATTGGGAATTGGATCTGACAGCAAGATTGGAAAAAGATATGTTCATTGGAGATATCCACTTATCCTACTCTTGTTGGAGAATTTTTTGAGAACATAAGGATTGGGGATGACCCAATTTCATCAATAGTCAAGGGAGTTTTGATTGTTCTGAGTGAAAGAAAATTGAGTCACCTTTTGGTCATGCTTAGGGCTGGGATTTGCTATCCTGAGTTGGAAAATGAAATTGATGGCTGGAGATGCATTCTGAAAAGAAAGGATGTGAGCAACTTTGACCCACACCGGGCCAATCAACTTCTCACTAAAATACACCTATTGCATAGCATAGTGAGTAGGATCTTTTTTCCTAAAATAGGATGCTTTGATTGGATAGCAAAAAGGGAGCTTGAAGTTATGTACTATTTTATTCGGAGGACCCCTATGAACCTGCCATTCATGATGATGCAATAAATTAAGGACGCTGCAAGCAGATCCAAGATAAAAGCCTACCTCTCCTATGGTATAATCTTCACATTGATTTTTATTGATTCAAAAATTAATTTCAAGGGAGAAAACTTTAATATGGGATATTAGAAAGTGGATGACCAATGGGCGCATGAAGATGATGATGATTAGGGTATGCATAAGATTAAGGGGATACCCTCTAGTTCACCATTCAGCTCACCTTCTTCTCCTCTATTAGCAGCAGCAGGCCCGTCTTCACCACCACCACCAGCAGGCCCATCTTCACCTACACCAACCCCCACATCAGCAGCAATAGTAAGGCACTTTATTGGAGCATCTATCTCCCCTCATACCCCTCACATGCATCAAACCTTCACTATTGAAAGAGCGATAGAGCAGATTGCATAGAAAGTTGGGGCCATATTTTCTTACTTTAGATAGCATATGCTTCAGAGTCACAAGGAGCTTAGGTGGACATCTCAGAGACAATATGAGGAGCTTTGTCAGGATATCAATAGTCTGGCTTAGAGACTTGAGGTGTTAGAGAGGGCATACAGTCAAAGTTCTAATCTTTCAGGTGATATTGCTTATCTGAGTCAGGAGGCTCCTAGAGTTGCCAAAATAGTTGAGGATGCAATCATGTTAGAGCAAGACAGTGTTAGCATTTTGATTGCCACTATGTGCTGACTATAGTTTCAAATTGGGTTTTGATTGCTTGCATCTCCTAACCTCGATCTCAACCTTCTCCTAGCTAGCCAAGACCCCAGCCTCAGTCATCTACTTTTGCTAGGCCACCTTTTAGCTCTATTGCTTGACCCAGAGCTGGTTTCCCTTCTTTTGGCTCTGGGCCCTCTGCGAGGATCCAAAGCAAGAGATCTATCTCCTCTTTATCTTCTGATCCATCTATTATTGAGCTTCCATCTGATGAGGAGTAGTTCTTTTAGGTCTAAAACTTGTATTGTTGCTGTTTATGCTTACCTTAGTAGTTCTTAGATTTGCTTATCTTTTGTATTATAGTTATCTCTAATATTGTATTGTTTCAGCAGTAACTTTTTATAAACAATACAATCAATATATTTGACTTTACAATCTAATAAAAGTACACTTCATTTGACATGATTTCTGCTTTATCTTATTAATTTTTAATCTCTTATGTTTGATGTTGACAAAAAGGAGGAGAATAAACCATATTATTGAGATTTTGAGCATAGTGTTAAGTTAACAAGTGAAAATTTGCTTCGACAATTAAAAATCTCTAACAATTAACAGGGAGCATTCATTAAGGGGGAGTTAAATAAGAAAGGTCTATGAAGACAAAAGAATTTGTATGTACTTCTATAAACTCCTAAAAATTCTTTCAATATGTTAGCACCTACCCAGATCATGCATGTAGTGTATATCGTGATGTAAATATTGAAAATATCATTGTCTCCTTGATACCATTTCTTTTGGATAATACATTACCTTAAGTTTAGCAATTCTTTTCATATCTATATTTCTATGCTTAATATTTTATCATCATTAAAAAAAGAGAGATTGTTGACGTCAGGAATAATTTTGATGATCACAAAATATTAGAGCATAAAGTTAAACTAATATCTTTCAAGTTTCCTAAAGAATATTTTTGTAGAAAGAAAGTATCTTTGAAAAGTCTTGAAAATAATTGAGAAGCATCTAAGTCAAGAAGGACTAAAATTGAAGTCAAATGACTTAAAAAAAGTAACTTTGAAGAAGTCGAGTTGACTCTTATTAGAATCAAGTCGACTTTAGCATGCTTTGGACACTGGCACAAGAGCTTGATACGATGTTGAGCCAACTTGAGGAAGATCCATGCCGACTCTCTCAGAAAGATAGAGAGTTTGATTTTTCAGATCTAAGATTGAGCAGACTCGAAAGCTTATCGAGCTGACTCAAGTGTTTCTGATAGATATAACGGCTAATTCTGTAGCCTATCTTGTTTCATCCAGAATTTTTTCAACATCTATATCTCAGCTCTAACGGTCATAAACGGTTAGTTTTGACTTCAAAACTTATCAAAATACTTGAAGGGAATCAGTAGGACATATGAAAGAAATCAAGGGACAAAAAGAAACACACTGTTTACGTGAAAAAGCTCAACTTTTTAGCATTCATTGCAATCAAGTGTGTTCACCTACTTCCAGCTAATATTCTCTTGAATTTTATGAGAGCATTGAAGAGGAGAGCAGAAGACTTTATTGCAAGCATTTAAGCCTACTGAAAGGAAGCAACAACGACAACAATCTACTTTTTTGAGGAGCTATTTTTATTGTAAAAAGTTTCATTTTTGAAATCTCTATAATAGTTTCAGTTGGGACTGAAACTTGAGAATTGGTTTGATCCAAACCTTTGAATTAGATTGGAAGCCTTGGGTTAAGGCTTGTGTGAGTTTTGATTGGTTGACTTGATAAAATCAACTGGATTGTTTGTGATTTCAGTTAAAACAAATCAGCTGTATTTATTAGAATATAGTGAAATTTCTAAGTAAAGCTTGGAGAGTGAATGTAGATGCTTGAAATACACCAAACCACTATAAATTCTTTGTTTGTATGTGTGTGCTTGTTCTCTATTCTACTATATTTAGTTTATCTCTCACTTTTCTCACTTTGCTAGATAAATTTAATAGCTAGTGCATATATATCTATTTAATTTTTTAAAACACAATGTGTCCCCCCTCTTGGGTTGTCTAGCTGGACAATAAAAATATTTCAAACCACAATCAATGTCTTCCATTAGTTTTTAGATAACTTAGGCCACCACAGTTCCACTGCACACTTTGATCAACATTCTCTAAATTTTTTTAACAATCCTAGATCAAAATTTTTATAAAATCTAGGCAAAAAAATTTTTTGTCCTTACCTTTCAAATATATTGGACCCTGATTAACCCTCAAGATAATTATCATAAAAGTTATTATATACCAGATCTAACTCTAGATTACCTTGATAATTCAATCAGACAATTCAAAATTCATCTTTCTCTTTCAAGTATGTTAATTCTATGCTTTAATAAATTTCAAGATTCCAAATCATTTTCCTTATAAACATACTAGAATCTTCTCTTCTAGGTCAAACCTATTCATGAAATACCACTAGCATTAAAAAAATGGTAATGCAAGATCCATGATCAAATTATAAACAATTCACATAAAATCTAGTAATCTAGTTCATGGATTCATCAAAAATTCCACCACAGTATAGACTCTATAATTTCATAATAAGATCAATTCCATCAATTTCGAATCACACCTATATTTTATTATTATTAAGTTTTAAATTTAAAATAATTTTTAATAAAATCAAAATTGCTATCATATACCAGGATCATATCTAGTTTAGATTCCTAAAATATGTGAACATTATCAGAATACCTATTCATCATAATATAGCTTAAAGTATATTAGATTTATGATTATCCCTCAAGATAATTGTGGTATTTGCATCATTTTATAATCAAGATATTAAATTCTAAATCCAATTTTATTGTATAATCAAGATATTAAATTCTAAATCCAATTCTAGGTTAAGTCAACTCTAGATTGACTATTTAATTAAATAATTTGTAATTGATCTTTCTATCTTTTGAGAAAATCAACTCTATATTCCAATAATCAACTCATTAAAATCTTTTGTTCTTCTTTTAGATCAAACCCATTTAAGCCTTTCAAAATTATTTCATTAAATTTTGCTAACAGTCATGATGCTGATAGAAAATTCGTGATCAACTTATAAACCCAATATTTGACTTTCAAATCATTTTATGAGAATCTGGTATTTTGGTTCCACCAAGATATAGAATCTTTTCACCACAAGATTAATTTCATCGATCAGAAAAATATTTTTATTTCTAGTATCACTTGGTAATAGTAAAACTAGTTTGCTTTAACTTAGAGGATCCACTCAAGATATTAGGTAACAGAAATTATTCATAATAAATGATCATACTTTTTAATTTCTTTCATTCCATTTTATTTTCCCAACAAGAGAACCGAATCCTTTAAATTTTCCATAAATTTCATATTGCATCCAAAATTTGCTACTTTTTTTTAAATAGATAATCCATAATAACTTTTAATCAAATTGAAATTGCTAACATATTCCACCGTCATATTAAGATTAGATTCCTAAATTAAATGCTAACACAAAATAATATAACTCAAAATATATCTCTATATATCAAATATTTAGCCCTTGATACATTCCTCTTGAACCAGGCTTTGTGCACTCAATTAGAATTTTATCAATATAAATCTTCTATACTTATCCTAAGCAAAATCTTATATCGACAAAATATAGACATTATGAGATAATTTATTGGGCTTTTAGTATCAGTAATTATTTCAAGATATCAATCAGAACCCTTTCTACTCCACTCTCATTACTAATCTAAACTCTAAAATCTCAAACTTGGCTTTGATACCACTCTATCATGCCTAGAACCTAGTATCTGGATCGGGCACATGATGATCGCATACTTCTTAGGTCTAGACCCTAAAGAATATGTAAGGCCTGTATTTTATCAATACATCAATCCACCTCAGGCAGTGGTAAAAGCAAATTCAGTAATTTTTATTCAATAAAAGGATAAATTCTCTAAGTTTAGTAAACAATAGAATAAAGATCCAATGAGGATGTAAAATATTTTTTATTTAAAGACAGTTAAGCAAATAATATCTAAAACTCTATACTCCTCACTGATCTATACCAAGCCCTATTGGATTTTCTAGATCTAAAATAAAAAAAATCAAAAAAGCAGATGTGAGCTTTATGGGTTTAGTAAGTTAGTTAAATCTTTTTATACAGAAAATAATTTTCAAATTGCATGTTCTTTCAATAAAAATATTTAAATAAATATAAAAATATGTCATATCAATCAACATAGAATTAAAATATATAATTTAAAATAGATTACCCAAATTATCAAAGATCGATCTTTCACTCTCTCTCCTAATCTCTCTGATTATGGCCATGATCGACCATGACTAGCCCCGAAAGAGATTAGATTTCTGACTACAATATATCGTTCGTCGGTCATGCACCAGTGATCATCTTATTGAAGGATCAAAAGAAAAACTAACTTGGATATCACATGGATAAACATACTCTTATCAATATGTACCAGCGATAGTCCCATCTGACTAGGCTTAAAAGAAAAACTAACCTCTGACTATAACACACCATTCGCTAGTGTGCATTAGTGATTACCCTATTAGAGGCCTAAAAGATGACTAGATCTTGAATCTGTGTGATCATAGTCAGATTAGAGAATAGTAGATTAACACATACAACATATTTTGATGCAAAGAAATATAATTCATTTTTTTACTAAAACATGCATATATAATCAAACATTGCACAATTCATTTTCATGTAGAGTATATAAGATAATTAATTTAATTAGAATACCATAGCAATAGGTAAATGTAGAAATCAAATAAAATATATTAGGGATAGAGGTTACTTATAATACTTGGCCTAGATTTTTATGAAACTTCACCAATCCCAGAACCAAAATCTAAAATAATTAATCAATCTATTAGATTTCTAAAAAGTAGTAGATAATCTAGTTTATCTCAAGTTCTGATCATCAAATTTTGTTTATCATTTTGGGGCCTCGATCAACCCTATAACCTAACAATTATCAAAATAGAGTTCATGGTTACCTAAATGTAGAGAAACTTGGTCATGATCACGCTTCCTCGAGATCCGGATCTATGGTTTCAACTGTTCCATTTAAATCCATATTTAATTCATAAATCAAAGAAATATTAGCCTAATTAAAAAAATTAGGCTTGATCTAGGTAGATCGATAGACATAGAGGTAGAGAGAGAAAGAATTGGTATGGGTTGGATCCTAGTCAAGGTTCGATCTGTCAGTGATCACAAATTGAAGAAGAGAAGAAGGAAATAAAAAATTAATTAAATAATTAAATATAAGAAATGGAAAAATGGAGAAAAAAGAATAGAAGAGAAAGAGAGGAAAGGGAAGAGAAGAAGGAGAGGAGAGGGAGAGTGATGTTCTGCTAGGATGGCGGTGGCACAGCAGGCATGGATGACGTCCAACAACAATGGTGGCCTGAGAGCAATGCCAAAAGGAGCTAAAAATAAGTTCAAAATAGATTGAAAAATGGGGCTCAATTCTAGTGAGAATGGAATAGGAGGAAAGAGGGCTCACTGACAATCAACTGAGGCGGCAAAACTCGATCAGCAGCAGTTAATTCTAGTGGTTCAAAAAGATATTATATCGAGCTAAAAATAGGATAATTGCGGGTTAGAGAGAAAAATTTGAGCTTTAGATGGTTGGACTTAGGCTAAGGCAGCTCGTCGGCTATCGGAGAGGAAGAGGAAGAGAGGGAAGAGGAGGGGGCATGCTTGGTGAAGTCGATTGCAAGAGAAGAAGGTTTTAAATAGAGAAGGTCATGGGAGAGATGAGGGCGGCTTAACGCCAGCTATTCACTAGTTGTATTGACCTCTAACAATCGTTGGCCATTCACACCGACCGCCATTAGGTGCCTTTTCCCTTGATAACAAGGATCGGGCAGGAGATCGGGATCTCCCACATTTCGATACCAAATTTTTTTGAAAAAATACGGTTGAAGTCCATAATAGATTTGCCGACTTCAGAACAAAGATGATCCAAACGGGTCAGGTTTCACAGTGATAAATAGATCACAATAGAACAATAAAGAACAAAAGAAGCTTTTATAATTGAGCCAAAAATATTATTTCTTTTTATAAATTGAATGTATTAAATTAAACTAAATATGAGAAATATATAATGTGAGTCAAAAAATAAAATAATTAAATATTAAATAGAAAGATCAGTACTTATAATGTTGATCCTATATGGTTTGTCACATAAGATGCCATTCAATTAGCAGCACTATTAGCCTCTCTATAAATACATGAGATGTCAATATCGAGCAATGAGCATATTTCTTTTTATTAAAGAGCAATAAGCACATTATTTTTCGATAATCGTATAACAATAAATGTGAACTATCATCGATAAAAGGTGGATGAGAAAGCCATCTTACAACTATGAGAGTTAACCTCCTAAATAAATTTATCAAGTCTTCAATGCGCAAATAGCATTATTTCAATCCCTCTTAGGCCGTACAAAATTCTGCCATTGGAACTATATTAATAAATTTTTTCACACCACCTACTACTATGAATTCACCACTAGCACCTCTAATAACAAATCCTGCTCCACCAGAAATATCTCTCTCTAACATTGTCTTCATAGTTGATCTTGAGGACATAAGAGAGTGGTAGCTCTCAAGAGAAATATTTCACTTGAAAAGGCATAAAAATTGCAAAAGGAGAGCCATAAATTGCTTCTACTATCAAAGATTTCCCAATAGCAACCGATTTAAAGAATTCATGAGCCTGAGTAAAAGCTTTTAAAAGAATTAATCTAGCACTCTGTCTCAAGCCTTGGAAGGTATGATTATTTCTTGCCACCTAAACATTATAAATAATATAACAAATCAGAATTATTTCCTTCTTATCATTAGTGACAAAAGTCTCTATTTCAAAAACTTTTATTATATAAAAATGCTAAAAGTTGTTTAGTTTGGAAAAGCCTGAATCATGCTGCGGTAGTTTGATTCCCTAAATCTTGGTATCAAAAGTTGGTTACAAGATTCGACGAAGGTGGCTCAAGTATAATATCATGAATATTATTCATTAATAAGAATTTGAATACCTATACAGCATGCTTTTTTTTCCTATAGCCACCTCATATTTTTAAAGTTTGCCTCTTATCTGAGACTAATAGAAAGAGTGCTTTACCTAAATAATTTTAAAAAAAATTATTTATAAAAATAATATAGTTTTTAATTTATTTATCAAACTAATGTAAATCCTATAAAATGTCGTTCAAAATGATATTTTATAGTGTCCACATCACCACCTCTTTTCCACCTTTTTTCCACGTGGATGATGAAAAAAATAAAAATAAAAAATAAACTCGCCATTTCAGATGGTGTTTTTGAAAACACCATTTCAAATGGTGTTTTCAAAAATACTATTTCAAGTGGCGAGTTTAATTATTAATTTCTCAAAAAAAATAAAAAAAAATAAAAAAAAAATTAATTTTAATTTTAAAAAAAAATAAAAATTATAATTTTGATTCAAATAAAAATTATCATTTCAAATTAGTATCTCCATTTCAAATTATCTTTTTAAAAAATATCTGAAAAAAATTGGTGTAAAAAAAATAAAAAATACCATAAATAAAAAGAAAAAAGAATTGAAAAAAAAATAAAAATTATAATTCTAAATTTTAAAAAAAATAAAAATTTTAATTTTAATTCAAATAAAAATCATTATTTCAAATTACAATCCCTTTTCCAAATTAATTTAAAAAAAAATACCATAAAAGAAGAAAAAAAGAGAAAAAAATAAGAAAAAAAATAAAAATTATAATTTTAAATTTAAAAAAAATAAAAATTTTAATTTTAATTCAAATAAAAAACATCATTTCAAATTACTTTCCCCATTCCAAATTAATTCTTTTAAAAAATATCTAAAAAATATATATAAAAAATTAAAAAAATAAATAATACCATAAAATAAGAAAAAATAAGAAAAAATAAAAATTATAATTTTAAATTTAAATAAAAAATATCATTTCAAATTACTTTCTATATTTCAAATTAATTTTTTTAAAAAACTATCCCAAAAAATATCTTAAAAAATTAAAAAAAGAAAAAATACCATAAAAAAAATAAAAAAGGAAAAAAATAAAAACTATAATTTTTAATTTAAAAAAATAAAAATTTTAATTTTAATTCAAATAAAAAACATCATTTCAAATTACTTTCTCATTTAAAATTAAATTTTTTAAAAAATATACCAAACAAAAGAAAAAAAATACCTAAAAAATGAAGTGCTTTTGAATAGAAAAAAAGGATAAAAATGGGGAAAAAAATTAAAAGTATAATTTTAAATTATAAAAAAATTAAAAATTTTTATTTGAATTCAAAAAGAAATTAAAAAAATAAAAAATAGCATTAAAAAAGTGAAAAAAAGGAAAAAAATGAGAAAATAATAAAATTTATAATTTTAAATTTAAAAAAATAAAAATTTTAACTTTAATTCAAATAAAAATTATCATTTCAAATTACTATCCCCATTTTAAATTATTTTTTTATTAAAAAATCACATAAAAATAACTCAAAAAATAAAAAATAATATAATATAGTATATAGTATATCATAATAATAATATAATATAATATATAATAATATTTATATTAGTTATTACAATATAATGTAATTATATTATATTTTAATATACTATATTATAATATAATATAGTACATTATATTGTAATAATTAATATAAATATTATTATATATTATATTATATTATTATTATGATATATTATATTATACATTACATATTATTTTTTATTTTTTATAGTTATTTTTGTTTGATTTTTTAATAAAAAATTAATTTAAAATGGAGATAGTAATTTGAAATAATAATTTTAATTTGAATTAAAGTTAAAGTTTTTATTTTTTTTAAATTTATAATTACAATTTTTATTTTTTCCCATTTTTCCCCATTTTTCACTTTTTTATGGCATTTTTTATTTTTTTTATTTTATTTGAATTCAAATTAAAATTTTATTTTTTTATAATTTAAAATTTTAATTTTAATTTTTTCCCATTTTTACCCTTTTTATCTATTTTTATGGCATTTTTTTAGGTATTTTTTTCCTTTGTTTGGAATATTTTTTAAAAAATTAATTTTAAATGGGAAAAGTAATTTGAAATGATATTTTTTATTTGAATTAAAATTAAAATTTTTAATTTTTTAAAATCAAAATTATAATTTTTATTTTTTTTTATTTTTTTCTTTTTTATGATATTTTTTTATTTTTTTAATTTTTTAAGATATTTTTTTGAGATATTTTTTTAAAAAAATTAATTTGAAATCGGGAAAGTAATTTGAAATGATGTTTTTTATTTAAATTAAAATTAAAATTTTTATTTTTTTTAAATTTAAAATTATAATTTTTATTTTTTTCTCATTTTTTTCTTCTTTTATGGTTTTTTTTATTTTTTTTATTTTTTAAGGTATTTTTTTGAAATATTTTTTTAAAAAAATTAATTTGAAAAGGAGATTGTAAATTGAAATGATAATTTTTATTTGAATTAAAATTAAATTTTTTTTTTTTAAAATTTAGAATTATAATTTTTATTTTTTTTCAATTCTTTTCCCTTTTTTCTTTTTTATGATATTTTTTATTTTTTTTACACCATTTTTTTTTAAATATTTTTTTAAAAAGATAATTTGAAATGGTGATACTAATTTAAAATGATGATTTTTATTTGAATCAAAATTATAATTTTTTAAAATTTAAAATTATAATTTTTTTTTATTTTTTTTAGAAATTAATAATTAAACTCGCCACTTGAAATAGTATTTTTGAAAACACCATTTGAAATGACGTTTTCAAAAATGCCATTTGAAGTGATGAGTTTTTTTTTTTTTTCATTGTCCACGTGAAAAAAGGATGGAAAAGGGAAGATGATGTGGATACTATAAAACGTCATTTTGAATGGTATTTTATAAGATTTATATTAGTTTAATAAATAAATTAAAAACTATATTATTTTTATAAATAATTTTTTTTTAAAATTATTTAGATAAAGGACTCCTAATACAAGGCTTGGAATAAAGCAGCCGTATATTTGTCAATTTCTATGCCCAGTAAAATTTAACTTGTTTGTAAACATTGATCCATGATGATATAAAACACGTTGATGGTCCTTGTTCATGACTAAAGTTGATCAAACAGTGGACCAGGCTAGGCTCGACCAGATTCTACGGTAAAAGTTAGATTCGATGCCTATGCCCAATCTTGTCCCAATCCAAATATCGGGCTTATCTTTTTGCGCAGGCGTCAACTAAACTTGAATAGCCAATCTCAGACCAGCCCACCAGGCCCAATTTCCTCTTTTCCCCTACTATATAGGCTGTGTACAATATAATATATTATTATTTCATTATAATATATAATAAAATAATGTATATAATCTAGGGCTAGTCCTTTTTTTAAAATTTTCCAAATCTGATCCAATTTTTAGATTGGGCCTACTTTTTTGCCCAGGCCCAGCTCATGGGCCTATGTTTTGTGCCCAAGCCCATAAATGTTGGTTGGGGTGGGCGGGTTGGGTGGACTACCTGGTTTGCGATCAGCTCCATCCATAATTGCAAGCCATGGAACTGTCATGAAATAAACGTATATAGTTTAAATAAGATTATAACATGAAAACTATAAAACTTTGATGGTAGAAGGACCAAACCTCTGCACTTTGATCCCCATCACCAATTGACATTCATCATTTACTTCTCGTGCCTTACATTTCTGTTAGGATTTTGGCACCTCAAATTTAATCCACTAGAGAAAAATCCAAGACAGAGAAGCTTGGAGGAGAAATCACGATACAACGAAAGTCCGAAGACGCAACACGTGGAAGCCCGCAGCACGGCATAGCCTGTAGGTGAGTGTAGGCCCACGGGATGCACAGCCCAGGCGTGTGGCCCAGTACGGGCACACCAGCGCGCGGGTATGCGGTCCACGCGGTGCAGCCCCGTTCGTGGGTATTTGATGTGGTCCACGATGGACTGCATGGAATTTTGCAATCCACGGAATCATCGTAGACCACCCTGGACCAAGAGCCAAAAATCACGGTTCATGAGAGGTCTTTGCACGATCCAATGGTTGGAAATTGACCGAGGGAGGTTTTTACACGATCTGAAGGCCACGGGCGCATGCGGGAGAGATCCAATGGCCAGAAAGCTAATTTGAAACCTTTTGAAGGTGGGATTTTAATGCAGACCTAGATTTGGGCCTTTAAAAGGGGGGTGCACAGGCTTGAGAATAGGTGTGGCAGCGGCAGAGGTCTCAGCTAGTAGCTGAGACTAGCAGGAAGCATCCAGGGGTTTCAGGAGATTCTGGTTCGACAGGCCTGAGTCTCCTTAGTGATTTTTGTGAGAGCTTTTGTAAGGGGTGAGAGGTGAGAGCTTCTTGTTGAAAAAAAGAGGTTTATGAGAGTTGAGAGTATATAATCTCTTTTTGTAATTATTTTCTTTCATAGTAAAATCTTTGCATGTCCCATAGAGGTAGATCTTGGTCTAATCCATGTATTTGATTGTGTTTTTTTTTTATTTTTTTTTCTTTCTACAGCAATAGTTAGTATCAGATCCCCAACAATCTCAAGCTTCGTCGGCTCTAATTCATGTAAGATTTTGTTGCTCCCTCCCCCATTATTGCTTAATTAGTTAATACGGACGATCTTGCTAGAGGCAATTCTACATCAGTGAATATAAGCCGTTTGCTAAATTGTTGCTCAAATTTTTCAATTTTTCTATGATCATGAACTCTAATTGAATAATTGAGGCTTGTTTTCTTTTGCTAGTTGAGAAGGTAGGGGTTGGATGTCAGTTGGTGAAGATGGGATGGTGAGAGAGGAGATAGGGAAGAGAAGAAAGGCATCAAGAGAGTTTTAAAGCCTAAAGATCAATTATGAATTGTATTTGCTAACCAATGATAATTTAGTCAAAATTGATCAATTGAATAGCTAATAGTTTTATTAGAGCAAAATTAAAACTAAGGAGCAAGAAGTACACCCTGTGATAGTTGTAGGGATGGCAAAATCGATCCGACCAAAAGAATATGCACCCTATCCAAACTCGGTCAAACCCGAAAAATAAGATCTGATCGGATTTGGGTAAAACCTGAAAACTATAATATGGGTATGGATAGTGCTGTTTTCTATCCGAACCCGAACTCGAACCGAACCTACGGATATTGATAATACCCGAATCCATATCCGAATATATATGTTTATAATTCTGTTTTGTTAATTCTGTTTTGATTGATAATATGCATAAAATTATTTTGGTTATTTATATGTTCTATGTTGTATTGTAATTCTATTTCTATGTTTGATTTCTATAAATTTAGACTTATAAATTATGTTCTTTGTTGAATTGATAATTTTATTTTGATTGATAATATATATATAATTATTTTGATTGTTTTTTTTTTTAGTATGGGATAGGCATGGGGCGGGTATGGATTCAGTATGGTAAAATAGATTATCTGTGGATATTTTCAAACCCATTGGATATGGGGATAGATATTTTTTTTCTTATCTGATCGGATATCGGGTAGGATTTGGGTATAGGATATTAAGTTCAGATTTAGGAATAGATAGTACAATATTCAATCCAAATCCTACTCATTACCATCCCTAGATAGTTGATTTTATTGGTGCGGTAGCAATGCCCGTGATTTATCAACTGAATGAATTGGCACAATGTTGTTCTGGTATTTTTCAAAGCCCAAAGATTGTTTAAAAGGGATAATGCTAGGTTCATAAAATGAATTGGCATAATGAGCTGCATAGAATATCCGCTATAACCAATAGCTTTTAATGTCTTCCACTCCAAATAAGAGGTCCTAGGTTCGAATCTGAGTGGATCAGATCAAACCTTCCATCCAATATATGTCATGCAATTTTATGCAACAGATAAGTAGATGAATCATATTAGGAATTTTTGCTAGTTTGAAGTCCATTTAGTGATTTTCTTTCTTTGATTGGCAGTCTATCATTAGCCAGGCAAAGTTTCCTTCTCTTGAAAATGGAATATAATGGCTTATTTGATATTACTTTTGTTTTCTGTTGTGTTTTCAACATCTCAAGAAGAAAAATAAACTAGACTGAACGGTGTCTATGACATAACCTTTTTGGTTTTTAATTTATTTGCAAAACTTTTGATATCAAAGATTTATTGTTTTCAAAAAAATGAAAATAAAGCCATGAAATTTGAGAATTTTGTGCAAATGCTAAGTTCAACACCAATCTTCATGTGGAATGTTACTAATTTTTAGAGGAGGAAAAAAATTAACAACAATACTGAAGAGGCCCTAGCATAGTTTCCTTGCAAAACAGGAGAGAATCTCACCAAAAAAACACCCTGCCTCCCATATTTGCATAAAAAATTCTCTCCAAATAGAGCATCCATAAGCTTACTTGAAAAAGGGGCTAAGATCTACATCTAAACGAACTCTTTTTCATTTGAAAAAAGGAAGACTACTTGTACTGTGTAAGTCTAGAATCCTTTTATCTTGTTTTCACTTCAACATTCTCTTTTTAATCAATAAATCTTGAAATGCCATTCGTGGAATTACAATCTTGAAAACTGTTGTCATCTTGTTCACTACTCAATACACCTACCAACCTCTTAAAGGAAAAATGAAAAGACTATGATATTTATATCAACAAGAAAACAAGAAGAAGATAAATATTGTTGTCTACAATCCTAAACTGCGGTATCTCAGCAATAGCGATGCACAGGAAATTGTTTTACATCGGAATGCTGTTGCCACTTCGTCCCAAATCCAAGCTTCCTAGAGAAGAAGTTCCATGCACTCTTTGACCTCCCAAGCTTCTCGATCTCTTGCCTCATGCTTGAACACTCCTTTTCGAGTTCCGAGACCCTCGATCTCATCTCGTCAATGCTCAAAGACTGCTCATTTTCCTGAATGATCTCTGTTTCGATGAAGCCATCACTGCTCTTTCGGAGTGCATGAGAATTGTCCATACCGTCTGGGGCAAAGAACCAACCAGCAATTGTAGTTCTCAGACGGAGCTGCTCAAAGAAGAGCACTTGGACGATTACTCGGAGGGGCAACCTCTCATTCTGGGCAGCATGAGTGCAGGCCTCCAGAGAGAGCTTCTGGCAGTTCATGAGTCGACAAAGCTGCTCTCTCTCAGAGTCGGTGAGCCATGGGTGGGACTGAAATGGAGATTATGGGTGATGATCATTAACTTATTCAGAAAAACTGACTAGAAAAAAGAAAAAAGAAAAAAACATTATTGAAATGAAGGATCATAAGCGATAACAATCACACATAAATGTAGAAGAAGAATTTCACTCTGCGTGCATGTGCTTGTGTGCTTGAGATATGGTTTTAGAATAGCGAGTATAAACTGAGGAAGCACAGGTAAATATATTAACTACATTACCTGATACCTGCTCTGTAATTGGTGTCAAATTCTTGGCCAAGACATCTACAAATTCATAAATGCTATAGTAACTCAGAGATGTACTCAAAAAAGTCACTCAACCGTTTTGCACCGTTCATTTTGCCTCATCACCAGAGGGAAGCCGTTTAAGGTTCCACTAACTACACATGGGGGATGGAGGTGGGGGTGAAGCTGGACAAGGTTCAATAAACAGAGCTCAATCACCTATTAGACACAATCATTTTCTGTAAACTACCTTAAGTATGCCATTTATGCGTATTGCAAAAAAGAAAACTGCCTAAAAATCTAAATTGATGGTATGTGAGGATCCAGTCCTACAAACAATCTTAATTCATCCAGGAATGATTAAAATGCACCAGATGTCATAATCTGGTTTACCATAAAGTCTCATTTGTATGAAGGATGACAATGGTGATTTGTATATTCTAGGACATGATAATCACTTATAATTGCATTGCTGCTATGTCAAAATGGAGTTTATGTAAAGAATTCTATTGCTTTTTCAGATAATCAGGTCATTATGTTACCTTCAGATAGATATCGATAGCACGGTAGAGCCCATCATATGAAAGTCTAGCATAATCAGGGACAACAGCCGCTAGCGACTGGAACTTAGAGTACTTCAGATTAACATCAGATGCAACTTCTGCAAGGTACCCATCTACGAGCTTCGCTACCATGCTCATGGGTGTCAAAGTAGCAGAAGAGGTTATCAGCTGTCCTTCATCTACACTGCAAGGAGAAGCATCAACCACTGATTGATTCATCAACACAAAGTGATCAAGAATTCGTTGGACACAATCTATGTCATAAAGAGTCTCAACTGAGTAGCCCAAGTTTGGTATCAGAAGATCTTCCAGAGCAGCATCATCCAATTGGGCTCCCACTCTTTTCTCCAAATTCTCCCTGCAAGATGGGCTAGCATGTAAAATCATGGCTGTCCGGAGCAGGCCAAGCAGAAACTTGCTTGAGGTGGCTCCCTTTTCAAGAGGGAGCAATTCAACTATCTCTTCAAGGAGAGCCTTCTGGTCACTTTCTGACAGTGCCGAACCAGATCCAGTGGTGGTGGTATGATTGATGTTATCACGGAAACCTGAGTGCCTGCTCAATCCTGGCAGGTACCTCTTTGCATAATGCATGAGAGATCCAGCAATGTTTTCTGGCTTCATCCCCTTCGATTCCATTGCCAATATCAGCCTCTTATATAAAGGCCACTTGATGTACGAAACATCTCTATACCACCAATCTGTTCCAGGGGATCGTGGCTTTGCCCTTGTACTGATTCCATTCCACAGAACAGTGCTTCCCAGACTCTTCACTGTAGGGTGGCCAGACATGGGCCAACCAAACAGAGTTGGATCGGCACAAGCTTTCGTTGCCAGTGAATCAATGCATCTCATAACAATCTGAAGCTCTTCTGCATGGTGAAGAACATCATCACATGTTTGAAGAGCTGTCATCGAATCACTCCAATTAACAAAGACTTCATCAAGGAAGTTTTCAGTTTGTACAATCAGATTTCCTTCTCCATAATCTTCAGTCATGCAGAGATGCTCAGCAGCACATCGCAGAGTGACAACATTGAGAGCATTCAATTCTAGCTTTACATCATAACAGAATTTTGCTGCCAGCTTAAAAGCTTCAGCACCACCAGGAATGTCATGGAGCTGAAGAACACAATCTTTTCCATCCTCACTGTGGAATTCACTAATCATCTTTTGCAGCAGGCCACTCCTATTAGTTAATGGGAACTGCAGGAATTGATTAAAGATATTAAGCCTGTAAGCTTCATGCTGTTTGAGTTTTGCATTTAAAGAGAGAAAATTATTAAATTAATTGTTTCATCATAAGCTCAATCGCAAGTCCTCCAGGATAGATAGGTGAACAGGCATTAAATGGCAGATAACAATTACTCTTGTTTTGAGAAAAGATAACAAATAATATTATTTTTTGTACTTTCATGAACTGTCAGTCACTGATCTTCAGAGTAGCAGTTCGAGTTCTATAGACACTACATAACTACCTCCAGCTCAGATATATTTGAGATTTCAAAAGAACCCTCCAATACCAAGGTTCCCAACTGGAGCAAACAGATCAGATTATGAATAATTTACTCTCAAAAACCTAGAAGGATCTTATAAGTGGGTTACTCATGCAAGAATCTCATGTAGTTATGCAAATACGTTCTTCTAGAAGATGTTGAATAGGTTGATAGGCCATGTTATGAACCTATTATGTCCATGGTTTATAGAAAGGTGCTTACTATATTTTACAAGGAAGAAGGCTTTACATAAGATGATACAATAGGAATGTGTTTTAAACAAAATAAGAATAAACAATCAAGTTAAAAAGCACCCGTACTATTAAGCCAAAAATAGCCTTAAAAATAAAAAGCCTTACAAAAGATAAAGAAGGTGATGCAGAAAATGAACCAAAATTTTAGCAGCTTCATTGTGCCACTTTCATATGTTATACTGTATCTGATTTCTTTTGGCTGTAATGCTATTTCATATGTTTCGTTTAAGAAACCAGTCATCATTGCTTTTTGAAAGGAAATTTTAGCAAGATGATTTACTCAGTAGTGTGTCTTGTAAAATTTTGACCAGCAACCTAAAACATCATTGAAAGTTATAAATACTTCTATAGAAAAAGGTGATGTAACTATTTGTTTGATGAAGATTTAATTATATATTGTTTCTACTCTTTATGCAGTCAAACTAAATGTTTTGTGGTCATGCAATCTAATTTGCTGATCTATCAGAAGAGATTGGATTAGATGGTAGCCAACTAACCATGACTACTACTGCAATATGAATCCTAGTTAATCAGGTGAACCAAAACCTAGTCACACTCGTAAAATATTTTCTTTCTTTTTATTTATTTTCTTACCTAATGAAAAGTCTATATCATTTACTTTTTGGAAATTGTAATTATCTCAGCCATGTAGTAATGATTTTATGACATTCACAATATAGGCAGCCAAACAAAATGTTGCTTTTAAGTGTAAATGTACAAATTTTCTGTTTTAGCTTGCACAGGCTTGTGATTTTTTTTTTTTGGCCTCATTATGAAGCTCTAAATATTTTTCTTGGAAATCTTCTTGCTGTCGGTCTTTTGTTTTCTTGGCACAATCAAGCTCATATAAAATGGAAAGACAGAGATATACAATAATCAAAATTATAAAGCAGGTTTGGAGCAGATAAACATACCTTGTGGAGGTGAAAGGACACTTCCCCTATCTCTATGATAACATCGCTTGCAAGTTCACTCTTACAGATCCTGAAAGATGGTGTTTGAACATGTCAGTTGAACCTCAACCTCACCTTCCAATTTTTCTATGAAGTATGAAATGCTTTTTTATTTTTTTCTGAGAAATTGAGAAGATTTTTATAAAGAGGGAGCCAGATGCTTGTTGGCTATGAATACCGTCATAATTGTCTCATGACAATTCTTCATTTCCAGTAGTCAGTCGGTCTAGCACTATAGGCTCCCATTTATAATTACTTATTTAAAAATCATTAGAAGATCACATATTAATTCGAGAACACACAAAAACAAGTACATCTACAGATATGATTTATTATCTGGGAGGTGCAAAAGGCAATATAAAAAATGAATCCATGCAATGATAATTTCAATTTCTGTAAAAAAAACTTATATCTAATATCACTTGAAGCTGATTAAATAAAATATAAATTAGCAAAAGATAGTTATCTAGGAGATTACGAAGATGCCACTACAGATGATTTATTATCTGGGAGGTGCAAAAGGCATATAAAAGTGCATCCATGCAGTGATCATTTCAATTTCCATCAAACACTTGTATCTAATATCACTTGAAGATGATTAAATAAAATATAAATTAGCAAAAGATACTTATCTAAATGGATTATGAAGATGCCATACTTTGTTCGGAAAGAGGGCTTAACATTTGTCTAAAGCCCAACTCCAAATTTGTAGGTTATGGCATTTTTTTTTCAAAAACATGAAACCATATTCAAGCATACGAGCCCATCAATGATTATTTCTATGAAACCAAAACAGAGATGTAAGTGGGAATTGAATCTCATAAAAGTTGCTAACATAAAATCCGAGATTAAGAGGATGCATAAAATGAAAAGAAGATTAAGAGTACACTATGTTCATAAAAGCCTGTCATTGGAAAAACTGTAGTTTCTACTTCTGTCAAAAACATTGATTTAGTGACTTAAAATCTTCAGATTGGTCCATCTTGTTTCATTCTTTTGTTTCCAAAACTCTTGAGGTTGGCATCAGGAGACTGAGTTCCAGTAGTTGCAAAATCTATTCTTTCCCTTCTTTTTTTCTTTTTTATTTGAGCAGAATATAAACTCTCTTTAAGATTGCCTTCATAGCTTAATCAAGGAAGTTGGATGATCATTTTGATGTAAAGGATCTTTTGATGGCAAATTCAAGAAGCAACATGCTTTAAAAATATGATAAGGAAGAGAATTTGTTTAACCCAATGGATAGTGCTCTCTTTCAGTTCAACAGCAAGATAGCTTTCCTCTCAAAAAGGGGGAACTGCATCCTAGCAGGCCTGACTGTGTGAGGATGACCCTTCTATGGAACAATGTACATGATTTAACCAGATTGATGGTGCCATTACTTGTGAAATCAAGAAGGCTTGGATGCTATGTTTCTTGGACTTTAACACTGGAGGTGAGATAGGATCTACCAATTATCATCCAAATTATGTGAGCAATATTATACAGTAAACAGTTCATTCAACGGAAATTCTCTCTCCAACTTTCTTAAAGATGATCCTACGATTTGCTTAGTTTAGAAGAACTGCTGGTTCAAAATAATGGCCAAGTTCACAGCTATGTGGTTGGAAGTTGCAATACATGGTATAGACAGCAAGTAGCTCTAGGATATATAGGCCAACCTGATAGCAGCACATTCCTGATAACTTGCAGTCTATCACATCAGCCTTCCTCCTCTACTATAGACTCCATAGCATACAGATGCAGGGCAATTAAATTTCAGAAGTTAAAACTACAGATGTGACTGCTCAAGTCCACCAATCCTTCCAACCCCACATGATGAATTTCTTGGTTGTTGGTGAACAGAGTGGTGCGCTAAGATTTTTGCTTTTTTAATAGAGCATGTCTAACTTGTGGCATGCGTTGTCAAAACAATTGCTCTGAGCTGAACGATAAGTTGACTCTTCACCACCAAAATGTAGATGAATTGAAATGTTATTCCCCAATGTGCTAAAGGAGTTGGGAAAAAAAGTCTGTATGTTTTCTAATGTCTCAGAAATTATGACTGTTCCATCTATGTACTAAGGAGGACCATTCAATTGCCACTAGCACAAAGCTTGCCCTGGTAAAGCAGTTTTAATTGGTCAGATGTAAGGCTGCATAGACTTGAACCTAGGTCATTGGTGACAACTCCCAATAAATTTACCAACTACACTAATTGGCACCCTTAATCTTGAAAAAATATCAATGGAACTATTCATTAATCTCACTAAAACATAGTTTTCTTATAACAATTGTTGCATATAATTAGTTCCGAGTGCACCAAGAGAACTCCTAAATGAATTCGAGTAATGAATAACATACTTTCACAATTCATGGAGCCATGGACACATCAATCTGACTGATTGCATATAAATATAATAACCAAGAAACCTTGCCTCATTTCACTATTTAATTACAAATGAAATATACCCTTGCAGAAAACCCCAAATATTGGTACGTTCTTTCTTTTTATCCTTGAGGGGGAAAGATCAGTACATTATAATTCATGCGCCTCCACAGAGATCAACAATGAGACACTATGGAAGCACATAATTCAGGTTGGCGACATGGCCATAAACCCTTAAAGCAAGTATATGAAACATAAGATCTTTCTTTAAAAAAAAAAAAAAAAAATCAAATTTACATATTCGTTGCCCACACGGATGTACTTTGTGAGATCATCAGTAAAGAATAACAATAAATAGCTGGACATATTATTTGATAAAAAAGGAATGCATATATCCATATAAAAGTGTATCCAATGGCGAAAAAAGAAAAAAGAAGTCATGGAATTATAAACAAGCACAGGAAGAAAGAAAACACCATTATTGAACATGAAAGATGTAAAATTCTATGAGGAAAATATAGGTGCGTGCAATTATGTAGCATACCATGTTTGGCCTTCAAGTTGGAAGGAATCTGCTTTGGATCCCAGCTTCATGGTTGCCATCTCTCTCGTTTAGAGAGTCCTAATACGCCTGTCAGCAGTATTATAATGGACAACAGAATGATGAGATGGAGATAGAGGGAGTCTGGCTTCTGATTCCCAATCTCTACATTCCCACTTCCCACACACAAAAGAGGAAGATTGTTTTTTTTTTCCTCTAAGAAAAAAGATGGTGGTGGCAAAAAAAAAAGCAATTTTATTTAAAAGAAAAGAACCGTTAAACTTCTTTTCTGAAACTGAAACTGATTTTTTTTCAGATGAGAAAATATATTTTTTGTTTAGTTTTTATTCTTTAATAAGCTGTTTTGTATTAATTTTTCTTTATCTTTTTGTTTAAACGAAATGAGCCCGGGTCTGTGGGGCAGACCGGCAGAAAGCGAACTCACCCCCTCAAAATCCTCCTCCATGGATTCTCTCCGTTGCAGAGTTTCCACATCGATCCCTCCTTGTGCGGTTCCGTCACCGACGGGGCCCTTCACCTCCCTCAATGCTCCCACCCTGATATCAAAACGCGTAGAAATAGCAATGGATCAAGTATAAGCTAGCTAGGTAGGGTGGGACGGGTAGAATCTTAGGAAAGGACGAAATGAGATGGACTGGATGGGTTGAATCTCGGTAAAATTATAAAAATCCTATTTCTCTATGTACAAATCAATTTTATTGCTTTGATGAGGAGATTTTACTTTGAACCCATTATGATTTGGATAAAACTTCTCTTATTCGGATCGGATCAAGTCGGATGTTTAATCGGATGAAGTAAATTACCATCCCTGCATAGACCTTTGGATGCTTTAAGATGCAAGCATGTGAGGCAGCCCCTCTGGTTTATTACTTGTGGCTCAGCTAAGTTGGTTTATGAGGCAAATTACAAATTAGCTAGAGTGGAGATTAGGTTGCTATCTAAATCTAGATTGTTTACTTTGGTATATGAAAATGTGGTAAACATGATGCATATATTATTTTATTTTGATAAAATAAAATTTATATAAATAAATAATGCTTTCTAGAAGAAGGATTTTGTGTTTAACAATCAAGAAAAATGTATGAACACAATATGAGATAGACAGGAGTTGAGCGAAAAAATGCATAGGATGGGAAAATGCAAAATGTGAAACATAAGTGGTCAGATGCATCTCATTCATGATCATATCAGATATTATATAGTATAATATATGTAAAATACAAATTTTTATTATATTATCATCACTACTACATTTTGGGGTAGTTAGGTTAGCATTCGGTTCAAGTTGGATCAAGTTAACAATATCTTATCAACGTACTATATTCTCAAAAAAGTAGGCATTCATAACCCAATGTAACCTATTTGTCCAATAAACTAATCAATTTATAAGGTTCAATTTTTGACAAACGTAATTTGATCTGTGTAATCTAGTAACTCTTGATAACTCACTATGTTTTTTTTTTTTTGAAAAAAAGATTAATTTCCCTTGAAATACTATGTCAAAGTCATGAAGTAAGTTGATCTAAATTATCTTGATCCACATGGTATTCTAGCTTATAACCCAAGTTTGGATCAGATGTATGACTCATATTCAACTTATTTAGACAAAAAATGGTTTCTAGCTTTTCTTCGAAGAAAACCTGCTTTTCACTTCCTTTATTCAATCCAACTTAAAAAGAAAAGGAGTTAATTTTCACCATCTTGAATCCTACATGAGCATTTTAAAAGTGTGGATATTGCCTTTAAAAAAAAGTACATTTGTAAATTTAAAGCAAAAATACTTAAAAATAAGTGTTTTATGTAATTATCTAAAAAAACTGCTTACACAGGAAGAAAAAGCTAAAAAAAAAAAAAAAACTTGTAAAATAAGCTTAAATCTAGCTTTTATCTTCTCGTTTTCTTTTCCTGGAGCATAAGCAATACCAAATATGCTATAATTTGCCTTTATGTGGCTGGACTTATATTAGAGTTCTAAACTTTTGAATTTTAAAGTCTCTCATCTTTAGACTCCATATATAACAACTTATTATTATATTTTTTTAAATAAAATTCCCACATCTTTTGTTAGATTTAGATTTAACCTTCTTATATGGCCTTGGAAATATAGATACTGGTATTGCTGGCAATCCACCTATTTTATTTATACCCATTTCTAATAAAAGCATGTGCTGTAATTTATTAATCTCTTTAAAATGAAAATGGAGCGCACAAATTTCAATCCGAGAATCTCAATCTAATAGATCTTAAGCATCCGGCATTCCTTGCATTCATTGGACATGTTACTATATATTATTCTCTATTTATTATTATAATATGAATTGAGTATATGCTTGTAATTCTTGAGATTTTGTGATGCTCAAGTATTGCCAAATATATTTACTCAAAAAAAAGTATTGCCATATATACTTATGTATGTGTATGTATGTACATGCATATATACATACATACATGCATATATGTATGTGTGTGTGTATATATATAATAAATGAAACATATGTGAGGTTAGCTTTTAATCAAAGGAGTAAAATAAAAGGGCAACAATAGTTGAAGATAGGATGCATTTATTAAGTATGAACGACAACCTTCAATACTTTCTCTAATTACACTCATGTGCATCATGTCTATCATAGTACTTACGGTACATGTAATCGATAATTTTCTAAAGCAATATTTAACCAAAGATTAGTTAAACAAAACGTGAATTATGTGTAAAATATTCAAAAATGAGCATGAGGATCTCATGCCATATAATCCAAGATTCAAGCATTATATCTAAATTCTTACTATAAAAGATGATTGAAGAATTAAATAATAATAATAATAATTAAAGAAGATAACCATTTGTTTTCACAATTTTTCACTAGGATGATTTGTTTACTAATGAAATAATAGTCCAGTAGGATATGTTCAACAAGGAATAAGTCTTCTCGGTATTACAATAGGAAACTTTTATTTAATACTAAATTTGTTCTTACATTTTTATATCATGTTTCAATTGACAATAATCTAAAGAATTTAACCAACCAACCAACATGGCCCCATTGGTTGGCATAAATCTTCTTAGGATATGAGAGATTGATGTTTCAAATCTTGATAATAGCATTCCATAATGTAGTTTAAATGGATAATTTAGGATAACATTTACCTAATGAAAATATCCTAATATGGTTCATTCTACAATATAGAAATCTTTCATTTATTATAATGGGAAGTTTTTATTAAATAATCAAGTTGTTCTTTGCATTTTTAATATTTATCATGATAGAAATTTCTATTCCTGTAATCCAAAAAAAATATCTAACCAACAAACCTTGAATCTTTTTTTTAACACATTCCTTTTTATAGGATAGATTTTCCTCTAAAGGCTAATCTCACCTTTCAACTTTATACCCATCCCAACCATCGATGATAGGCTCTAATAATAATATAATTCCTACCCCAACCCAAGTGGCAAAAAGTGACGCAACACAAGCCTAGGATAGATTGATGTTTCAAATATTATTATTTACTAGCAACATTATATATATAAAATAATCCAAAAATCTCATAAGATTTTTTACTAACAATCCTTTGACATAGTCCTCTTGAAAACATAAATATGTGCTTACCTAAAAAAAAGTTAAAAATAAAAATTAGGATAAGTTATAGAAATATCTCTCAATTTTCGTTTATTTTTACTAACATTTTCTCAACTTTAAAAAGTATCAAACTAGCCCTTTAAGTTTTCAAAATGTTTCAAAGTAATTCTACTATTTATCTCTATTAATGGAATACTGTTTATGACCATTACATCATACAATCAATTGATGAAATTATCAAATTATTCTTATCCCTATCTCCTGCTCCCTCCTCCCCGATTACTTTCCTTTATCACTAATGTCTCTCTTTCTCTCATCCTCCTTCCCCCTTCTCCCTTTTCTCCTCACCTCCTTCTCTATCTCATAGTCCTTCTTTAAGCTTATCCACGAGTCCTCCCCCTCTATGATGGCTCTCTCCACCTTTGCCCATTCTTCACCAATGCTCTCTCCTTCCCTCTTCTACCCTTCTCCTCACTCCTCTTCCTCGTCCTCCTCTACCTCTAAGGCTGTATATGATCCCTCTATCTCCATGACAGCTCCCTCCATCCTCGCTCTTTCTCACCGACAACTCCTCTTTCCCTTTTTCCTTCCTCCTCATCTCCTTCTCCTCCTTGTTGTCCTTCTCCAAGTCTGTCTATAAGCTCTCCCTCTTTACGACGGCTCCCCCCATTTCTACCACTTACTAGCAAGCCTCTCCTTTCTCATCTATTTTTTCTTCTTATTTTTCTCCTTCAAGCCTACCTATGAGTCCTCTCCCTCTATGGAGTTCTTTTCTCATCGGTGATCTTTTCTTCCCCCTCATCTCCTTCCTCTTCATCTCTTCTTCTCCTCTCTCCTCCTCCAATCTCGCCCATGAGAACTTCGATGCCATCCTATCCCTTCACATCGACCTTTGTGCCATGTCCTTCTCTTTCATGGTGGCTCTCTCCATCTTTGCCCCTTCCTTGCCAGCTATCCATCATTCCTCCCCACTTCTTCTTTACGCTTTCCCTTCTCATCCTCCTCTACCTTTTCCAATTCAATCCATGAGGCCTTCGATACCATCTTCTTCCTTCATGCCGACCTCCATGACTCCACTCTCTTCCTCTATAGTAGCTTTCTTTATCTCCACCCCTTCTTCGCCAACTCCTCCTCTCATATGAGTAAGAACAAATTTTGTTCATTAATAAGGCGAGCTAGCATGTTTATTAGCAAGTGAATGGCAAGACTATTTTAGAATATCTTAAAAATTTAAAAAGCTAGTTTAGTATTTTTTTTAAATCGAAGGGATAGAAATAAAATTGAGCTAAAGTAAATGTTATGGTGGTTACCATGAGCACCTCGGATCGGAACTACACCGTAAGGTATTTCAGGCTCTATGGTCGGCAACACGACCACTAACTGCCGTATGAGCTGATGAGTTGGTCTTCCTGCTGAGTTGAGATGTCCGATCTATACATAAGCTACCTCAGCCGACCTATTCCTTCATCGTGTATGACAGCTATCCATCTCAAATAGATAAGAATTTGACATAACAATATCTCTTAATCTCGCAGAAGCGATCCAGGACTAAATTATCTCACCCATTATGGTAATTTCAATGGCTCTCCAATCTCAAGATCATGCGATCTCACAGCTAACAATCCAACTGTCTACCATCTTTCTATATAAACAATCAGAACCCCGAGAATCCAGATGAGTCCGATCAAATTCTTCTCAGAGAATCCATTGTTGCTCCTTTATTCTCTGTTTTTCTGACTTGAGTGTCAGAGGATCCTCACTGGAGCCACAATCTTCGGTTTGAAACTTATTTTACAGGTCATTCCAGTGCCAGCATCCCTACACGAGGATTAAGCATCCATCTTCTGACCTCAGTCGTTCATCTTCTGACCTCGACTGATTTAAGCAGCAATAAATAGAGAAAGGACCCACATTCGCATTCATGGCTCCAAGACGGATATCTTTTCGACTTTCCAATATCGTCAGTTTCTGACAGACAGACAGCTAAGCCAATAATCAAGTTCAACCAATGGCACCGAAGGTCCTTCTATCGGTTTAACTGGTCCTCCCAATGTCAGTTACGACTGACCCATTCGGTTAGCTTACCCAGCAAGTTCAACATCTGACGACCACAATTCAAGCAGTCCAGACCTTTTTTGTGCCATTCCAAATGGCACCACAGCCTCCTCAAGCTGTCCCTGCACCCCCCACAGTGGTGTGTTATACGGTTCCCTTGATAGTGCCGCTTGTGCCTTTCGTAGTGGCACCTCTGCAAAACCCTACTTCGATTGCAGCTTTGCAACCACTATCTCAACCAGAGTCGCAGGCGCCTCCTCGAAATCCAAAGAGGAGATTAACTCATCAGAGTCATCCTAGGGCCCAATAGCCAGTTCGACGGTGATCTCCAAGCCTCCAATCGGGCCATGACTCAACCTCCAGACGTCGATCTCCTTTGCTCTTCGAGGCTGGTACCATCCGTGAAGTTGATTTTGAAAGGTGATTTCAGGAAGTCGGCCAGCAGTTAGGCCAGAAAATAAAAAAAGGCCTCAATAATAATAGCTCCTCGGTGCCTTTCTAAGGAGGGTATAATAGTCAGTCATCCTTCATCTCGAGGATTATGCTGGAACCGCTCCCCCTGCACTTCAAGCTGCCTCAGTTGGAGGTCTACAACAGGACCACCGATCCCATCGATCATATGGAGATCTTCAAGGCAGTAATGCTCCTTCAGGAAGCATCAGATGCAATCCTCAATCGAGCATTCCCTCCAATCCTTAAAGGGATCGCTCGATAGTGGTACTCGAGTTTGAGGCCGACATCCATCCATTCTTTTAAAGATCTGTGCTAGTCTTTCGTCAGTCATTTCATCAGCAGCCAACGACAGTAGAAGCGGTCCAACTACCTCCACACCATCAAGCAAAAGGAGAGCGAGTCAATCCATTCTTTCATGAATAGATTCAACTTGGCGACTCTGGAGGTCCAAAGCTTGGACTAGTCGACCATGATAGCCACAATGATGAGCTATCTACTGATTTGAAAAAGTCGTTAATAAAGACTTATCCCCAGAATCTCCCAGATATGCTAGTCCGTGCGAAGAAGTATGCTTGCATGGAAGAGGTCTTTGCCGAGGATACTCCTGTCGATTCAACCACGATGGGACTTAACAAGGAGCACCATCCTAGGCAAGTAGAGAAAAGCCACTTGCACTCCCGATCCCCATCTCAGAGGCAAAATAATGGGGGTTGAGGTCATCGATCTCGGAGTCCCCCAAGAAGGGCTTGGCGACTATCACCGTCTAGACGGTACGATAGCTACACGCGTCTAACTGTCCCTCGGAGTGAGATATTTTTATAAGTGGGGCTTGAGTTATCTGTGCCTCAGCTAATGAGAACGAAGCTAGAACATCGCCAAGACCCGATAAAATATTACTTTTATCATAGTGATCATGGCCACGATACTGAAGACTGCCACCAGCTTCGCGATGAGATCGAGAGGCTCGTTAGGTAGGGGTAGCTAAACCATTTTATCCAGAGAGCAGCCCTTCAACATCAAGTTTCGAGAGCTCCACAGCCACCCCCTATGCCTCAGTAGCCTCTCCCTTTGCCTCAGCCGCAGCGAGCACCAGCGTGGCAGGAGCGGCATCAAGTCGAAGAACAGGTGGCAGAAGAAGAGCGACCCATTCGAAGAGAAATTCACATGATTATTAGGGGGTCGTTTGGGACTCCCGATGGGCCCGATTCGGTCTGATTGACAATCACCCCCAACCAGTCGAGGAGGAGAATCCGAGCTGGATAATGAAATCGGCTCATGCATATATGAGGTAACCAAATCCCAACTAATTTATCTTTTGCAGGAGAATACAAATCTCTTCACTTGGACTGCTGCAAATATGTCTGGCATCAATGCTGAAGTGACATCTTATCACCTAAAGGCAGACCCAACTCGTCGGTTGGAAAAGCAAAAGAGGCAGCATTTTGTCCTGGAGCGTCAAGAGGCTATCATGGGCTAAAGCATCTCGGTGTGACTTCAATTTAAATTTGGCAAATCTCTGCATGTATTACCAATAATGTAATAACATTTTTTATGAAAATAAAATTTATAGGGCCATCAGTTTGTGATGGGCGCCCGAGTCTCCCAAGAGTTGTCTCCTCTTCCTACTTGAGATCTTGAACCATAATGATGGTCAACTAGCACGAGGGCTAACTTACCAGACTCTCAAGAAGACCTCAACGACTCTGAGATGGGGCTAACTTACAAAACTCCTACAGAGCCGAAGTCATTCGAGAAGCAGAGGGAGACTCTTAGGGAACCTCTAGAGGGATGACTAATTAGATCCTCAGAAGATCGTTTAGAGTGCATGCCACAGGCACAAGCTCGCCATCGGTACACAATGCCTCTTACGTGAAGACAAGAAGTGCTAGATGCTATAGGCATACAACGTCACTCATGAGAGATAACTAATCAGACCCTCAAAAGGCCATCAAGAGTGCATGCCACAAGTACAAGCTCACCACCGACACACAATGCCTCTCGCATGAAGATGAAAAATGCTAGATATTGCAGGCACAAGATCGCCGCAGGCACACAACGCCACTCATGAGGGATAACTAATTAGACCCTCAAAAGGTCGCCGAGAGTGCATGCCACAAGTATAAGCTCGCTGCAGGCACATAATGCCTCTCACACGAAGATGAGAAGTACTAGATGCCGCAGGCACACAACACCACTCGTGAGGATTAACTTGATGGAATTCGAAGTTTGGTGCATGCATGTGTTTCAAAACTTTATTTTTTAAACACCACAGTGGAGAATAAGATTAAAATATTTTTAATATAAATTATGCATGTATCAAAATATAAAACTATATGGATCAATCTCATGTGCTGAAATTAATATATGCTGAAATTCAGATTATGATCAAATTACATACATGTTTCGCAATTTTTTTCTTCGAATTTGGATTTGGAAGAGAAGATGTTCTCTCTTAGCCGCACAAGTGTTCGGCCTCTACGAGTATCTACTCGGGATCAGTCTAGAACAGTCTTCTTTAATCTAAATTTTGGTTCTCCAAAATTCAGCCTGCTGAATCTGAACGAAGCTTGGATCGCGATTAACGCTTGATCTTTCTCCTTGATCTTCTTCTTCTCTTTTTCTCTAGAGTTTCTCTTTACTTTGTGCTGCTACAAAATACCAGCAACTAGCAAGTTATGGGATGCCTAATACCTTGGAAGTGGAACTCCTTGGGACTCTTGTCCCAAGGGATGGGCATGTAGAACGCCCAAGAGAAGAGAAAGAAAGAGGAAAAGAGGGCATGGAGAGAGCCTTTGGATGTGAGGGGCTGCTGGTTTGGATACTCTAAAGACCTTAAGGGAGGTCCTTTTAAATAGACATAAGGATTGAATCCTATTCAATCGTATAATATAAGTCTTACTTGTATTGAGTTTCTTATTAACTTAAGTTATCTAACTTACTTTAGGAGACCTTTTAGGCACCAACAATTGGGACTCTTGCACCCATAATTAAACACTCCAAAACACACCCAAGAGACGCCTCATGAGAGAACTAAAAGTTCTCTATCAATGGACACGTCTAACTTGATCAAATCAAGGTGGCACCCAAAAATAACTATCAAAAAAATTAATTAGGGACTTGCACCCTTAATTAATATGATCCATAATAGTAGACATCCAATAATTGAAGTCTTATGAATCTAATTCATGTAGATTATTTGTAGGTAATTAAGTTAGAATTATCTTATCAAATAAGTAATCCTAACTGAAAGAGAAATTGGGTCCAACCATGTGCTAATAAGATTATCATGAACCCAATGGGTTTCTCTAAACCCAATTGACACTTCATAAGCTCAATTACTTATTTCAGACATAATTCCTTTATTGTGTGATCCTATAGGTTCAATTCTATCTGATAGTGAGATATACAATGATCTCTATCATTGTATCATTGAAACTCTTTTCAATGGATTAGAACAATTTCACTCTAACTCAACAAGGATTATCGATCCAGAACAATCCTAGTGAGCTCTCACAATCCATCAGTGACACCTAGTAGTATGTAGTGATAACCCAGTAGAACTAAAATGAACCTCTAAATGTAGTTAATGTATGATTCAGTCTCTCTATCGTGAGTTTCGATTAGATGGCAGATCATGGATAAATTGTCAAATATCAACATCAGTCATATGATAGATTCGATTAGCTCAAGTCCAGTTGTGACTTCTATGAAAATTCTTTTTCATCAATCACACTACTATGGCCATAGATTCTTGGACTTAGCCTTTCAAATTTCATTGGACTACTCCTTTCTATCAAGATCGATAGATCTTATCTTAATGCGCATTCCACTCCTACAGTGGATCAACTATCGCCAACATCTACTACAAGGATTCATTGAGACCCATATCTATGTGTCAGTCAAACTTCAGCAGTCCACTGCGAGCAGCAGTACCATCTCAAGTTAAAAGATCAGTCACACAACTACAGCATTGAGATAATCACTGATGATCAAATAAAAATTCAAGTGATCTCTCGTATGGTCACACTCAGTACTAGTTATTCTTTAACAACCATCCGTACTCGTCGTCTTGTGTCTCTATATAGTATATCAGAAACTCATCTATCCTGAAAGAAGTGATTTGTGCGCTAGTCTATCCGGATCTATCACCGTCCTCATGATGATTCTATGACCGAGAGTATTTAAGAATTAAATACATGTCTCTAATTCTCAACACTTTGAGAATATATATCGAAACTAATTTTATGGACGATTCAAGGACACATCACACTTGAATGAAAAAAAAATTATCCTTTTATTGATTATATCAATATATTAAGTATAAAATTATATCCTAGATTTATGACAATGTGTCAGTAATATTAGCTTCTAGGACATACATCTAATAATCTTTCACTTGGACTAAAGTCAATTAGCCACAAATCTAAGTCTCATCTTCTCAAGATGGACTTTCATTTTCGGTTGGCTCAACTGCTTAGTCAGTGGGTCGTCACATTGTCTACAGAGTCTACTCTTTGCACCTCGATATGAGGTAGTCGCGTATACCGCTGCTCTATGTGCTCGGACTTCTGGTGAGACCTTTGGCTCCTCAGCAAGGACTATAGTGCCATTATCTTTGTAGTACTGTGTCATAATATGACATCTAGTTCTACAACTAACAATAGAGCCAAAATTCATCCTACACATCTACAGCATGCTCAGCCTCCATTATTCTATTACTCAAAATCCTTTCGATATATCGAACAAGAATACATCTTGATGTAGATATTCTATTATTAGGATCAGACATAAAGTCTGAATCAGTATAGCTCTTGACTCGCAACTCAGAATCACCTCCAAAGATCAAGAATAAATCCTTAGTCCTTCTTAAATACTTAAGGATGTTCTTCACAGCTATCCAATGCTCCTCATCTGGATTCGACTGATACCTACTCGTGACACTCACGACAAGAGCAATATCAGATCAAGTACATAGCATGACGTACATGAGACTTTCTATGGTCGAGGCGTAAGAAATCCTACTCATGCACTGCACCTCCTCAGATGTGGTCGGACACATCATCTTGGAGAGACTAATACCATGCCTAAGAGGTAAGAGATCTCTCTTGGAGTTTTCTATTCTAAATCTTTTCAGCACCTTCTCTATGTACAGCTTTTGTGACAGGCCAAGCATCCATTTAGGTTTATCCCTATAGACTTTTATTCCGAGAATATAAGATGCTTTCCCTAGGTCTTTCACAAAGAATTCTTTGGATAACCATCTTTTGACCATGATCAGCATGGAAATGTCATTCTCAATAAGGAGAATATCATCCACGTACAATACGAGGAAGGTGATCGCACTTTTACTGATCTTCTTGTATACACAAGGTTCCTCTTCATTTTTTATGAAATCAAACGATTTGATTACCTCATCAAAACGATGGTTTCAACTCCAAGAAGTCTGCTTTAATCTATAAATAGATTTTTGTAGCTTGCAGACTCTATGATCACCATTACCGGACGTAAAATCCATAGGCTGCTCCATATAGATATCTTTCTCAAGATATCCATTCAGAAAAGTAGTTTTCACATCCGTCTACTAGATTTTATAATCATAGTAAGCTGTAATAGCAAGCAAAGTGTGGATAGATTTCAGCATGGCTACAGACGAAAAAAATTTTTGATAATCAATGCCCTCGTACTGACTATAACCTTTAGCCACAAGCCTAGCTTTATCGGTATCTACCTTACCATTGGCACCTATCTTTCTTTTGTAGATCTATTTACATCCAATGGGTACAATACCCTTAGGTGGATCCACTAAAGTCCAGACTTAGCTCGAGTACATCGAGTCAATTTCTAACTTTATAGCATCTAATCATTTTTCAAAATCGATGTCAGACATCATCTCGTCAAAGGTATTAGGATCATTACTATGACCTCTATCTCTTATAAGAAATATTTCCTTTACTTCCTCCATAAGCATATCCATGTACCTTTTAGAATGTCAAAAGATCCTGCTAGATTTATGAAGTGGCAAAGAAACATTAACTACTGGCTCATGGACTACGGGTTCTTAAAGATCTATAGCTCTGGGCTTTTCAGAGAGTTTCTCTTCGAGCTCTACTAACCTTCCACTGTCGCCATCCTGGATAAACTATTTTTCTAGGAATACGATATTTCGACTTACAATCACATTATAGTCTTGTGAAAAGTAGAAGTAGTATCCCATGGATTCTTTTAGATACCCTATAAAGCGAGCTATAATAGATCTATCCTCTAGCTTATCCACCATCTGTCTCTTGACATAAGCCGAACATCTCCAAGTCTTGAGATAACCTAGACTCGCCTTCTTACCGAACCATATCTCATATGGTGTGGTAGGAACAGACTTTGATGGAACCCTATTCAACAAGTGAATGACAGTTAACAAGGCATGTCCCCAAAGAAATAAGGGTAGATCAGTGAAGTTCATCATAGATCGGACAATATCCAATAGGGTCCTGTTCCTTTTTTTGGATATCCCGTTGAGCTGAGGCATTTCAGGAGGAGTCGACTAAGAGACTATGCCATTGTTCTTAAGATATCTCAAAAATTTCTGACTAAGATATTCACCTTTTTGATTAGATCGAAGAACCTTAACAGGTTTGTCTGTCTGCTTTTCTACTTCATGCCTGAATTCTTTAAACTTTTTAAAGGCCTCAGACTTGTATTTTATGAGATATACATATCCGTATCTAGATAGATCATCGATAAAAGTAATGAAATAGGTATAACCATCCTTGGTCTGCACATCAAATGGTCCACACACATCGGTGTGTACCAGGACAAGTAATTCTGTGGCCCTTTCTTCATGTCCTACAAAAGGTAACTTGGCCATCTTTCCTCGAAGACAGGATTCGCAAGCTGGATATGGCTCTGAGTTAAGAGAGCCAAGGATCCCATCCTTCTCCAGTCTGTTTATCCTGTCCTCTTCAATATGGCCTAGTCTATGGTGCCACAAGTACTTCTGGTTAATTTCATCTCTGAGTCTCTTTTGGCCTACGGTACTTACTATTTGTTCGTTTAGGTTCACATTCGCATCAACATGCAAGTGATAAAGACTGTCAATTAAAAGATCTCATGCAATCAATTTATTTCATAAATAAATGAAATAAAAGTTTTTATTAAAATAAATTTCAAAATCTTCCTGTGTTAGCACAGACACAAAAATTAAATTTTGACTAGCTATAGGAACATAATAATAGTCTTTCAAATTTAATCTAACACCACATGATAATCGAAGAGGGTAAGTGCCAATGACCTCTGCAACAATCTTTGCTCCATTGTCAATCCAAAAGATCATGTCACTTTTCCTCAATCTCCTACTTTCTATCAGACCCTGCATTGAGGTACATATATGAGCAGTCGAGCCAAAGTCTAATATCCAACTAGAAGTAGAGAAAATCGTAAGGTTAGATTCAATTACGAGCATACCTTTAGAAGGCTTATCACCCTTTTTAGTCTTTAGGCTCTCCAGGTATTTAGGACAGTTCTTCCTCCAGTGGCCTTCAGCATGACAGTGAAAATACTTTTCCTTTGCCTCAGCCGTCTTTGGACCATCCTTCTTCAGCTTGCTCTCTTTCTTTTGCTTCTTCATGGATTTAACTTTCTTCCTTCCAGTAGACTTTCTCTTGAAAGAAGAAGTCTACTCCACAGTGAGAACAGTACCCCTTGAACTCTTCAAGATACCCTCCGTAGTGACCAACATGTTGATGAGTTCGGAAATAGTGTAGTCAAGTTTGTTCATATAAAAATTCACAATGAATTGACTATATGAACTGGTAAAGGATTGAAGGATCAGATCCCTCTGTAATTTCTTTTGCATTTCTAACCCAAGCTTCCCAAGCTCCTCGATATCCTTGATCACTGTCATACAGTGCTTATGGATAAATCCATTGTCCCTCGTGTATTTTCAGATTAAAGAGTCTCTTGGATACTTCGAAGCATGCAGTACGGCTCTGCTCACCATACAACTCTTGTAGGTAAGTGATCATGACCTGGACAGTGGGCATATGCTCGTGCTGGTTTTGCAACTCATTTGACATAGATACCAGCACATAACACTTGACCCAACTATCTTCATCTATCCACTTCTCAAAAGCAGCTCTTTGCTCAGTAGTAGGATGGTTTGATAGCACTAGAGATCCTGATCGAGAACATGGATTAACTTTTTTGAGGTTAGGACAATCCTGAGGTTTCTGAGCCAGTCTTTGTAATTGATACCGATCATATGATTGGTTTCAAGGATGCAGGCTAGAGGATTTGAGGCTGACATAGTGGTTAAACTGTAAGAGTAAAGATTCAAATTAGACTTTTATACTTAATATTTATATTTACTTCTAAAAATTTTAAGATGCAAACAATGACTCCCACTAATTTATCAGATCCCTCCACTCTCTGGAAAGAAAACAAAAACTCTAATGCGACAAAGGATTCTTAGTGGGTGCTACAGTCCCACCGATGACAAGCACCTCACCTAACAGTTATTGGTAATATGCACACTGATGCGTAGGTAACTTTTTGTCTAGATGCTTCACTAAGCATGTTGCAGCGACTTGGTCTCTAAGTCATGTGGGCTCACCTAACAATTATTGCCCACACGTCTTAGTTAAGCCCAACCCACCATTCACAAGCAGGTGTAAGGCCGTCATTGGATCCCTCATCTAACAGTTATTGGGTCTAACTCTATCTTTACTCTGAAGTAACTCTTTGCTAATAGAGTGGTTGTATATTTTTAATATAACTGAACCACTGTAACCAACCGAGAACAATCAACGTCGGTAGCACGCCCGCACATCTACAATAGTGGAAGACCTATGGACTTAATATTTATGGAGAGGTTAGGTTTAGGTCTCATCTATCAATCATCATATGATCGATCTAACTAGCATAGGCTAAACCAGATTGCTAAGCAACCTAATTCAAGACCCAATTTTTCAAATTGATCAGGTAAGTGAAGATCGGTGGGGTCCCCCCATTGCCTTCCTAAGATACTAATAAATTGACTAGATCGGATAATGAAACTAATTAAATAATCACATCTCATTAACTTACCTTAGACACCAATAGATCAATTGATCAGAATTGGTTAGCTTAAGCGAATCAGGCTCAAACCAATGAGCCAAATTAAGTTCTTAGGTTAATCGATTCTACACATAGGATTCAATCAATTTGATCAATAATAATTATATAATTATTAATTTAATTAATCTAATTCTTATCAATACTTGACTTGGTTTGATCAATTACTTAATCGAGTTAGACCCATATGACTCAAATCAAAAATCTTAAATGCAATCCTATTACATGACCTAATTTATGATTTTTTTATGATCAAAATCCTCATGCACAAACATAAATTTTAGATTCTAAAATTATATTTTAGATCTAAATTCATTGCATGAAAGTAAATTTTAAAACATGAAAATAATTTTCAGATTTTGTCATGCAAACATATATCACATATATGCATGTAAAATCAAATCTAAACCAAATTTCATATCTAAGCATGATATCATATATCTCATATATTAATCATAAATTAAATTAAAAATAAATTTATGATCTAAATATACAATCATATATCATATATATGAATCAAAATTCAGATCATATAAAAATTTTAGATTTTATGCATGCATCTATGTATCACATGAATATGAACTAGAACTCTTTCTAGATCAAAATTCAGATCTATGCATGCAATTACATATCACCTATATGTTCTAAAATTAAATATAAAATCAAATTTTAGATTCGAAGATCCATCTATACATCTCATATATCAAGAAAAAATCTGATTTTAAAATTTTTTCAAAAATATGTATATCAAAATTCAGCATATGAAAACCCAGATACCACTATTGGAATTTGAGGTTTGGTGCATGCGTATGTGTTTCAAAATTTTATTTTTTAAACACCGCAGCAGAGAATAAGATTAAAATATTTTTAATTTAAATTATACATGTATGAAAATATAAAACTATATGGATCTATCTCATATGCTGAAATTCAGATTGTGATCAAATTACATACCTGTTTCGCAATCTTTGCCTTCGAATCTAGATCTGAAAGAGAAGAGATTCTTTCTTAGCCATACAAGTATTCGATCTCTATGAGTATCCACTTGAGATCAGTCTAGAATAGCTCTCTTTAATCTGAATTTTGGTTATCTAAAATTCAGCTTATTGAATCTGAATGAAGTCTGGATTGCGATCAACGCTTGATCTTTCTTCTCGATTTTTTTCTTCTCCTCTTCTCTAGAGTTTCTCCTTGCTTTGTGCTGCTACAAAATATCAATAATCAGTAAATTATGGGACATCCAACACCTTGAGCGTGGAACTCCTTGGGACTCGCATCCCAAGGGATGGGCGTGTAGAACACCCAAAAGAAGAGAAAGGGAGAGGAAGAGAGGGCATGGGGAGAGCCTTTGAGTGTGAGGGGCTGTTGGTTTGGATGCTCTAGGAACTTTAGAGAAGGTTCCTTTAAATAGGCACAAGGATTGAATCCTATTCAATCATATAATACAAGTCCTACTTGCATTGGATTTCCTATTAACTTAAGTTATCCAACTTACTTTAGGAGATCCTTTAAGCACTAACAATTGGAGCCCTTGCACCCATAATTAGACATCCCAAAACACACCCAAGAGATGTCCCATAAAAGAACTAAAAGCCCTCTAATCAATGAACACATCCAACTTGATCAAATCAAGGTGGCACCCAAAAATAACTATCAAAAAAATTAATTAGAAACTTGCACCCTTAATTAATATGATCCATAACCTTAGACACCCAACAATTAGAGTCTCATGAATCTAATTCATGTAGGTTATTAGCAGGTAATTAAGTTAGAATTATCTTATCAAATAAGTAATCCCAACTGAAAGAGAAATTAGATTCAACCATGTGCTAACAAGGTTATGATGAACCCAATGAGTTTCTCTAAACTCAATTGATACTTTATAAGCTCAATTACTCATTCCAGATCTAATCTCTTTATTGTGTGATCTCATAGGTTTAATTCTATCTGATAGTGAGATATACAATGATCACTATCATTGTATCATTGAAACTCTTTTCAATGGGTCGAAATAATTTTACTCTAACTCAGCAAGGATTGTCGATCCAGAATAATTTTAGTGAGCTCTCACAATCTACCAGTGATACTTAGTTGTATGTAGTGGCAATTCAGTAGAACTGAAATGAACTTCTAGGTATAATTAACGTGTAATTCAGTCCCTCTATCATGAGTCCTGACTAGATGGCAGCTCATAGATAAATTATCAAATCTCAACATCAGTCATATGATAGATTCGATTAGCTCAAGTCTAGTTATGATTTTTGTGAAAATTTTTTTCCATCAATCACACTACTATGGCCATAGATTCTTGGACTTAGCCTTTTAAATCTCATAGAACTACTCCTCTCTATCAAGGTCGATAGATTCTATCTTGATGCGCACCCTACTCCTATAGTGGACCAACTATCGCCAACATCTACTACAAGAGCTTATTGAGATCCATGTTTATGTGTCAGTCAAACTTCAGCAGTCTCACTGCGAATAACAATACCTTCTCAAGTCAAAGGACTAGTCACATAACTACAGCATCGAGATAATCACCGACGATCGAATAGAAATCCAAATGATCTCTCATATGGTCACACTTAGTACTAGTTATTCTCTAACAACCATCCGCACTCATCGTTCTATGTTTCTACACAGTAGACCAGAGAATCATCTATTTCGAAGGGAGCGATTTATGCGCCAGTCTATTCGGATCTATCACCGTCTTCATGATGATCTTATGGTCAAGAGTATTTAGAAATTAAATACATATTTCTAATTCTCAGCACTTTGAGAATATGTATCGAAACTATAGACGATTCAAAGACACATCACACTTGAATGAAAAAAAAATTATTCTTTTATTGATCATATTAATATATTAAGTATAAAATTATATCCTAAATTTATTACAATATGTCAGCCATATTGGCTTCTAGGACATATATCTAACATAACTTATCAAACCCTCGAAAAGATCTCGACGACTCTGAGGTGAGGCTAACTGACAAAACCTCAATAGAGCCCAAGTCATTCGAGAAGATAAGAAGTGCTAGATAACACAGGCATAAGATCACCACAGAAATAACTGATCAAGCGCTAGAGGAAAAATAAAAAAGACAGACAACATCTGGCCAGAGGCATTATCTTAACAGCATTCCTTTCGCCTGAAGCCTTGTCTCGAACTCAGGAATAGGGGAGTAGTGTTGAGATAGTTTTTATGATTCCTCAGTTATGCTAAAGCTGAGCTACTTAGATCTCTACTCATGCTAAGCTGAGCAGTGAGCGTCTCCTTACATCGATCTAAGCATTTGTCTATGCTGTTCTCTACGAGCTGAGCAAGATTCACGCAAAACTCACAAATTCAAATTTAAAGACGAAAGCAAAGTAATTCATTTTATTAAAATCTTTACAAAGAAAAAGCTGATATATGCTTTACAAAGAGAGGACAATTGCTCTAGACAGTGTCTTGTGAGCAAAAGAAGAAAATAAGAAAGGAAAGAGGAAGAAGAGGAGGACACAAGATGGAGAGGAAAAAAAGAGGATGAGGAGGGACGTCCCGCTGCAATCGACAGAATATCAGATCGACTAGGTGAGCTGGTTCAATCTTCATCCATCAAGGACCTCGCCTCCTCATCGTACTAGTGAGCTGATTTAAACTTTATCTATCAAGGCCTCCACCTCTTCATCGGTGCTACCAGCTTGTATGCTGTGAAGTTCTAGATATGACATTATTTTTTGCAAACGGATCTTACAATCGTCGAAGCTTTGGATAAAGGTGGCGGCGGCGACATCGAGCATCTCCCTCTGAACACCGCAGAATTTTAGAACTCTGCAATGCTGTGCTCTTGGATTGCAGGTAGGATGCACTCAGGTGGAGGGGAAGGCATGGCAATAGGAGGCAAAAGAGGGAGAGCCCCACGGGAAGAGGATGCACCAGCCCGCCTAGCTCTCTCCCTTTCGCGAGCTAGATACCTTCGATGGACATCCCTTGCAAAGGTATTCCGCTCTCTTGCTCATTGCTTGATTTGCGCCAAGGATGGCAGATTCAAAGGTGAAGACATGGTAGTAGTCGAAGAAAAGGACTTCTTGCCATAGAAGGAGAAGTGGAGATCTTTTTGCTCTTTGATTTTCTATTTATAGGTGCTAGCAACCACATCAATCGTCAATCAGTGCTTCCCAAGAGTTAATGGCCAAGCAGTTAATCATGTGCTTTCTTCGGAGTGGGAATAAATCTCTGCGATGCTTCGCAAAATAGAATGGGCCCACGTGGTGCATTTTCTTAGACCTCATGCCGTTTCTCAAGCATGACCTTATCAGATGAAGTTATTAACCATCATTCTCCATAATCTTCTGTATTTAAGGGAGCAAAATAAGGTTAACGTTCAAAATTGAATCACCTCAGATCGGCATAAGTAAGTCCACTAGTTGAGGTATGGCAAAAAAGGTTCATCTCATTTTATTCCTTTCAAATTTTCTTACAAATGATCCCAAAGGGATCCAAAAAAAAATAATACTTAAATTATGAGATAGTGCTTGGATCTGAGGTGCTGACCGCTGAGACATCTGCTGCGGTAGGATCCCAAAATTTATTTAAAAAATTCAAGTTCAGACCCAAATATCTAGCAACAACTCAAGCTTGAATAGACTACCTTCCAGGGTCATAGGCATCGATGGAGTATTCAGTCCTTTCTTCCTCATATTTTTCAGAGGTCTAGAAGTCCTTCATAATCTTAGAAGCAACCTTGACTGTTCACTTCTCCTCAGCTTCCAAGTGGGTCTTCAACTCCTTTATTTTTTCTAGCAATCGAGAATTCTCCTCAACAGTCTTCCTCAATGCTACCTCAGCATCTTCAGCTCTCCTCTTCGCAACATCAGCTCTCATGGAGATTTCACCGATTTGCTTCTCGGCCTTCTCTCTTACTCTTTTAAGCATCTCAACTTCGAGCCCAGACTTCTTCGCCTCTTTGGCTAGTTCACGAGAACTTTCAATGTACCCATTCAGATAATGGGTGAGCTGGTAGGTAAAAAAAAAATTCATAAGTGATAAATGAGCATACAGTAGGTGCTAAGTGAGAAAATCCTGACATACCCAGATAAGGCAATCCATGGCTCCTCTCCTTATCTCCCTCCGAGCAATGCCCAGTAGCTCATTCGTATCGACGAGGAGGATTAGTCCAAAGAGTGGCTCGCTTGCCAGCGTGGGATCCCTCGATACTGAGGCCTCAAGCTTCAACCCAGGCAGTACAGATCCAGATGTGTTGGCAAACTCGGCTGGAGCCTCATCCGAGGATGGTTCGGCTGCAGCTGAAGCTGGTCGAGTCAGTGAGCTAGGTGGAGTGGGTAAGCTCAGAATTACCTCCTTTAGGCCTTGTTCTGCATGACCCTCCCAAAAACCTATAGCGGTAGAGATGGTAGGCAAGTCCTCTCTCACTAGTGCAATCTCATGATCCTTTGGAGAGGAAGGTTCGGACTCCCTGACCTCCAGGATCGATTGTGCGGGATTTCTGACTTTGACCCGAAGGTTCCACCTGGCAGCAGGCTTGGTACTTTCTTTTGCAGGATTTTTCTTTCTTTGGCGGGCTTGAGCTCTTCTCAACTTCTAGCTCTACAATCATAGCGACAAAATTATAAGATGAACAAAGCCAGAAGAATTAAGGCTAGAACAACTTACTCGCATACCTTGAGGAGCAACTTGACTGATACCGGCATTAAACAATGTCTGAGCTGATAGCAGCTCCTTCAACTCTGGAATCTTGAAGTCCCGTAGAGCTGCCATCTCTTGCTCCAGGGTCCTGTTCATTGAAGGCTCTTTTAACGAAGCCTCTTAGGATTCACCCCAGGTAGTGAAGTCCAGTTTTCACCTGATGTCTGCGAGTCGAAGAAAAACCTTGACTTCCAGTCGTGCATAGTGGAAGGCATACCTAGAAGTATTAAGTGAAAATCATCCTTCTTTCTCCGTGGAGTCACATACCACCACCCGTACGAGTCAGGATGCCGCTTGAGGCTGAAGAAAAAGCAGAAGAATATGATGTTTGGCATAACCCCAACCAGCACATATATCACGATGAATCCATAAATATGCCATCATGCATTCGGGACCACCATGCACGGTAATATTTCGAAGTATTGAAGGAGTGCCATAAAAAAAAGATGGAGAGGAAGTCTTAGCCTAGCTCGAAAGGACTCCTCGTAGAAGCCCATACATCCTGGAGGTGGACAGTAAACTCGATCATCTGATCTTAAGACTTCAAGTTAAAATACAGGAGATATTTGATACTGCTCATGCAGCATGATTATGTCTTGCTCTGTCATTTCGGACTTGAAGCCCAACAGTGCAAAGTTAGGCTCCGTGGTGGCCATATCTCTTTTTTTTATGTAGGAAAGCCACAAAAAGATGAAAAAGAGAAAAACTCACAATGGAAGGAGAAGGTAACCGTAGCTTTGTAAGGTCCACATCTTATCCTGTCTGAAAATTTTAAATAACCTCAGACTTGAATGGGACCACCAAAAGTCGCACCCCGTCAGCACACTAATTGTAGGAGACATGTATCGTCAGATGATTAACGTACATGCGACGTATGAAGACTGTGGATGGACATAATTGCTGCCGTCGATGTGGTAGTTAGTGCCAGGACAGGCGAATCACATTTTATGCCACTTTCGAAAGAATGTGTACAGAATACGCCAATTGCTCCCACATGGAGGCAATTTGAATTCCAATCTTTTTCAAAATCTGTATGAAAGGTATGAAAATTTGCCCCGAATCATAATGAAAATTATAATCTCTTACGATTCTAACTACAGCTAGAGTCGGCATGAATTTTCGCTTTACCTTCAGCTCGGCTCATGCCTTGCTCAAAGCATAATAGGCTAAGCATTCGTCTGGGCTATTATTCTAGTTTTTGTAGTTATAGTCGGGGGCCAAACATATATTAAAAATTTTCACATGTTTAAAAAGCATGATTTATATTTATCAAAAGAAAAATATTACATTTGTTCCTGTAAAGATTTTATTACAAGACCAGGGGCCTCAGATCATAAAAACAAAAGAAGAAGAGATCATAAGTCATTCCTCAAGAGGATTGTCAGGGTAGTCGTTTGTAGGATAGTATTCCTCGATGCAGACGATGCCTTCGGTCTGGATGGTTGCGTCGGCCTTTTCCATCTCATCTGAAAAGTGGGACGTCATCATGAACCCTGACAAGTTATCCCACAACACTGCTTGTAAATCCGCATATGAAAAATCTGTTTGAAGTCGCTGAATGAAGTCAGGAGGAAGATGCGCATGGGCAATAGACTTGCACTTCTCAAAGCCCGCGAAGAATGCTGCCGTGCAAGCTTGGGCTATAATCTTAGCTCTTTCTTTTTCCAACTGCTTTCTTCTGCTTTCAGCACGTTTAAGTAAAATCCTCTGATCTATAAATTTGCCCCAGAGAAGCTTATGATTTACCTTTCTCTCTTTCAGCTTTTTCTTTAGGTGCTCCAACTCCGATCCAGCCTCTTGGATTCTCGAGGGCCATTCCGGAGAGGTCTAAACTCTCTTGGAAGCAGAACGTCCATCTCCTCGAGGAGCTCTCTCTCCATAGCTCATGCCCTCGGAAGTCCTGGTCCTCTTGGATGGACTTCCACTGGGGCTCCTTTGAGGGTGAGTTTCAAGACGAGGAGAATCTCTTCTCATCTCAGGTGTCCTCAGATGCTCCAGGTCATCACGGGCTCGACGGTAGTTTCTCTCGACCTCAAACTTTTGTTTCTCGAGGATTTTAATCCGCTCTTCGAGACCTTCGATCTTCTTGTCATCCCTGGATTTCCGCCGCTTGAAGGCCACGATCTTTCTTTCGACCCATCCTAGTTCTTCGTCCCGACGGAAGATCGACTCTTGGGCCTCTTGAAGAGCCTCCTCAATGAAGCTGAGTTCCTTGACCCGCTCAGCATTGTTCCTTTCTAGTTGCTCTGATGGGTATTTCAGTAAGTTGATCTCGTCTTTCTTTATCACCAGAACATCAAGATTGGAATTGGCAAGGCTCGCCATGTATTGGCCCACAAGTGCAAGGGATCGTAAGGCGTCAGCAAATCACTTGTCCCCCTTTTGTTCGTTAAGGAACAGCCTCTCGAATGGCGGCAGGAGATTCCTTAGATACTTTGCCGTGGATTGAAGTTTCTCTCTTGTGGATGGAGCACGAAGCATCGAATCTGAAGACCCCGCTGGAAAAGTAGATGCGAAAAGGCACCAAGAAGGAGTCGCTACCTCTGGAGTTCTCTCAGTTTCCATCGTCGTTGCCAGATTCTTCTCCAGGTTGTCAACCGCCTTCTCCAACTGTGATACCTCAATTGGATCCTTTTTGGAGCATCCCTCGATGCTCGTTTCCGATGTTGTCTCCGATGGCGCCCTGCCAATCGGATTTTTTTCTTGGAAAATCCTATACTACGGCTCCAGATGGTGGAGACATGGACTTAACAGTAGGAGCGGTTTGATCTTCTTCCCTGACTATAGGTTCCGTTTCAGTGATCGAAACCATAACCTGTCTCCTATGAGCTAGAATCTGCTCTAGTCTCTTCACGCACTGTGAATCCATCCTGTCCTAAGGATTCGTGACGAGAAATCAGCACTAAAGGAGATCTATGAATACCTATCCTTCAAGATGCAAATTTAAAGGAGGAAGAAAATAAAAAGCCACCGCAAATGTAATTAAAATCTCAAGAAGACCGTCGTTGAGTGGTCCCATCAGTTATACCTGTCCGCATCGGCTGTATCAAACTGACGTAATAAGCCTTAAATGCAGAAGACAGGCATGAAGGCAGGAACGCATGGCATCGGATCTGAGGTACTTTTGGAGTACTTCCTTTACCTGATTTTTAGACTCAGATGAAGGGGGATAGTGTTACGATGGTTACCGTCAGCACCTCGGAACGGAGCTACACCGTAAGGCATTTTGGGCTATCTGATTGGCAATACGATAATTGACTGTCGTATGAGCTGAGAAGTCAGTCTCCCTGCTGAGCTGAGGCATCCGATCTGTACATGAGCTACCTCAACCGACCTATCCCTTCATTGTGTATGATAGCTGTCTATCTCGAACAGATAAGAATCTGGCGTAACAATCTCTCTTAATCTTGCGGGAGTGATCCAGGACTGAATTATCTCGTCCACTATGACAATTTCAATGGCCCGCCAATCTCAGGATCGTGCGATCTCATAGCTAACAACCCAGCTGTCTACCATCTTTCTATATAAACAACTAGAGCCCTGAGGATCCAGGTGAGTCAGATCAAATCTCTCTCAGAGAATCTGTTGCTACTTCTTTGTTCTCTGCTTTTCTGATTTGAGTGTCGGAGGGTCCTCGTCGGAGCCACAATCACCGGTTTGGGACTTGTTTTGCAGGTCACTCCAGTGCCAGCATCCCTATACAAGGAGTAAACATTCATCTTCTAACCTCAGCCGTCCGTCTTCCGATCTCGATCGATTTAGACAGCAACAGTAAATATGATGTTTCTATAATTTATCTTTAATATTAATTTTTTATCTTTGATTTATTATAAAAATTAATATAAAAGGATCAAAAATTAACTTGGATCACCTCACTTCAGCCCAAGTCAATGCTCATTGGGTCAAGATTGGGATACTTGTGTTTGTGGACAAAAAAATCCTTTGTGCACTGTAGATGGTGCAGAATATGTATATCATCTACGATGATTGGCTCATGCACAGGATTGGAGCATGGTGTGCAAATTTTGTTTTTTTTGATTTCATGCATAAATCAATCGTCATAAATGGTACGGGCGGTTGTGCACTGCGGGCGGTGCAGAAAGAATTTTACGCGGACTAAATGTATGAACAAATCAGCTTCAGCCCGGCCCAGCCCACCCGAGGTGCATTCCTTAACCGCAACAGTCTTCGCATCCTGCTACAGTACGTGGCTTGACAAGATGCCGCCACGCAAGGTCGCAGTGGCTCCACGTGGATTGCTTCATGTGTGGTCTCCACAGCTAAAACAGAACCGAAACAAACAGGAGACGAGCCAATACCCAACCCCTCCTCCCACGCTCTCTAATGGACTGCAAGTCCAATCCCGAGCCGAGTGGAAACCCTAGTTCGATAGCCGATGGTGCTGGTGCTGGTGCTGGCGTCGGAGAACCCAACCCCTCCCGTGAATCCCTCGCCATCGAGCCCGGTCGCGATCCCCTGCTGGGGGATGAAGCCAATGTGTCCAACCAAGATGGCTCCGATAGAAAAAGTGCCGACTTGGAGCTCGCTGGAGAAGGAAATGGCGCCGCTGCCGTGAATCCAAATGGGGCAAGGTCTAAAAGTCTCGAGTTGGGCTCTACCATCGATCGGAAGATGGAAAATGTTAGCTTGATGGGTCCTTCTGATGCTGCAGATTCGAAAGAAGATGGAAGTGGAGTCTCCATGGCCGTCAATGGCGCTCCTGTGGATCCCGGTGTCGATGTTAGTACCCAAAGATCGAAGGGGGATGGAAGCACTGGGGTTTCTTCGGCTACTGATTCAAAAATGGAGGGAGAAGGCGATGGTGCTGATAGCGGTGAGGATAGCTGTGAGGCAGAATCGGAGGAGTCGGAGGGTGATGATTCGTCCAGTGAAGAATCCTCTTCTTCAAGCAGCGAGGAGGAGGATGAGGAGGGTGATAGTCAAGATAGTGAAGATAAAGAAGATCAAGACGAAGAACTTGTTGTTGGTAGTGATGATGAAGATGAGGTTGCGAAGAGAACGATCAGGTCAAAACACGAGCTCGAGGTGAGTCGTGATGTTGAGATGTTATCTGCTTTGCTAATTTCACTTCCATGTTTGATTTTTGGTACCGGATCATTGCCAACTGAATTTATTTTAGTACTATTATTCGATTATAATTTACGTTTGTTTTTGGTTTAATAAGTTATGCAATTCCACCTCTGCAGGTGCTACCTCCAGTTCCTCCACTTGAAGTAACCTTGGAACCGCACCATCAATTGTTGCCAGTGGGGACAATTTCAGCTGTAAGTTAATGGGAAAATTGTAATACCTTGTCTTTCTTTCAATCTAGAAAAGCTTGTTTTCAGCAGCCTATCTTCACTGATCTGAGAATTTCTGAAGTGCAAGTATCTTTTAGGCTCTGCTCTTATTGGATAAGTAGTTCAAATATGTCAGAGCAGTTTCCTTGCTGAAAAATGTGACCATATATTCACTTGTCTAAGAACTTAGAGGAAAATTTGGTTTGGTTCAAGTATCAAGTGTAGGTGCCAATAGGTGTGCCTGGTATGCAATGCTTTGCTAGCACGTGCTGCACTGTAAACAAAAAATAGGAATATTAATAGTGGTACCAAGCTGTATTGATACTTTGGAATGCATGGCATTGTGTCACATGTATGCATGGTACTGGAACCTTGTTGGCATGGATTGGCAAAATGGGTACTTGGAGTCTTTTGTTTAGTAGAAATGTCTATACAAATCTAGCTTACATATAAATCACAGTAGTTCAATGATGATTTTAGGCATCTTGCTTCCGTTTCTATTCCTAAATATCATCATTCTTTTGTACTATTTCATTTCTGTGTAACTTAGCTGATGCATTTGTTTCCATATGTTGTTATTGTTATTTTCTTTGTTCTTGATTTTGATTGAATTTCAAGTCAGTGAAAGCTAATCCTACTCAGTGCTGCCACTCCTCTGAATTCTTGATGTCTATTCTGATTTGAAGATCTTGTTTTCCTTTGTTTTTCAGATGCTGGGCACCAAAGTTATTGTTGAGGGTTCAGTGAATCACAACCCTCTTAATGAGCGTTCTATTCTTTGGATAACAGATACGAGGTCCCCATTAGGACTCGTGGATGAGATATTTGGACCTGTAAAATGCCCTTACTATGTTGTCAGGTACAATTCTGAGAAAGATGTCCCAGTTGGAATCCGTGAAGGCACTGCTGTCTCATTTGTCATGGAATTTGCCAATAACATTCTCAGTGTGAAGGATCTATATAAGAAAGGTTATGATGCATCAGGTGAGAATGATGAGGAGATCACTGAGCAGGTGGAATTCTCAGATGATGAGAAGGAAGCTGAATACAAGAGATCTCTGCACCAAGAAAAGAGAGGGGCTGATGATAAGAGAGAAGGGAATCGACAGAATGCATCCAGAAGGAAAAAGACTAAATCTAAGGGCACTGAGCATCGGAAAGGCTTGAGACCTTTGCTCCCTCGTGGTCCAGTGGTCATGAACCAGCTGCCACCTGGAGTTTCAGGCCCTCTGGCATCTTTAGGTGCAAACAATTCTGCTTATGGAAGGGGTTCATATTATTTGGGAGCTGGGAGTGCATGTATAAGTGCTTCTCCGATAGTTCCAGCAGTTCCCCAAGCAATTAATTCAGGTGGTTGTCCTCCTTGTATATCTCACCAGTTTTTACAGCAGCAACCAAATGCTATTTGGGCTCATGGTTTGCCACCTCAGCAGCGGCCAAATGCTTTCTGGCCTTATGGAATGCCACTTTCACTGCAACAGCAGCCAAATGCTGTTCAGGCCTCTGGAATGCCACCACAGCAGCAGCTGGATGCTGCTATGGGCGGATTTCAGATGAATGCCTCACCTAGGCGGCAGCTGAGAAGCCATGTTCATGATCAGCAGCATCAAAATCAGGCTTCTAATGGTAATATGAATGTGATGCCATCTCAGCAGCAGCAGTTTGTTCCTCTATTTGCAGCTTCTACCAACATGTGGCCATTCAGGCCATTAAATGTCTTTGCTGGTCCCGTGGCTCCTTTGCTGGTTGGGCGAGTTGGCATTAGTCAAACATCATCTGGGCAAGGCAATGTATCTGCACAAGGAGGTTCAGGGCTATGTAATCGACAGAGTCACCCACAACATTCACCAGCTATTCTTCATGCTGGGATGCTGCCTCCACTGCAATTCAATTTTGGGAGTTCATCTGTTCATGGCAGAAAGCCTAATGTGAGAGGAGGTGGTCATTCATGTGGCAGAGGTGGACGGAGGCGAAAAGCGTAGATATATATATTGTTTTGGTTTGGATGTTTTTGACTATATAGGTAAGTAATCAGAAATTTTACCTTGCAGAGAGCTTTACCTTATGTGATGCTTCTCCTTTCATCAGCCTTACGTGTAGAACAGAGATTAGAATTCATATTGCGATACCTTCAAGCAGAACTGCTTTCTTATCCTTTTTCCATTTTTTTTTCTAAAAGAAAACTTTGAATATGTTTTCTTTTCTTCATGTCCATTCATAACGGATGCAGAAATGATGCACATGCCTAATTGGTATATGGCTTGTCGGTTTTGGCTATGGCGCGCATATACCAGGGACCAGCACCACTTCTTTGCATACATTTTGCACAGTCAAAATCATGTTTGGCATTTGCAACAATGCTCCTTGGTGTTTGTGATTTGTTGTTTGTGTAGTGGGTGAATTCTCTCTTGGAGTCGCAGAATTTCTCAGAATAGTTGTCTAAGAATTGCATAATGCAGAACTTTGTTTTTAAATCCTATTTAATGGCAGCCATCTTCTAACTACCTTTTTGGTATTTCTGTTGTTGTATTATACTGCCTTTTGTTTTCCCATTATTTCCCAGTTATGTGAAGTGTTTAGTGACAATAAAGTTCCAAAGCACCAACACCCATTTTATGTGCAATTAACAACATGAATAAATGCTTGGTCATGGTATCAGATTTTCAATAACTTAAACAAGAAGGTGAACATGGAAATGAGTTGCCTGGTCAAAATGAGAGTTAGAAAACTTAGAGCATATACTCTGCTGTCATAAGAAAAGGAAGGTCATGAATGATGACCGCAAATAAATTAAACTATAGATAAGTTGAAGACATATGCTGTGTGATTGCCATGTAGTTATGTTGAATTCTTTCAGACAGTTATAAAGTTGAAGGTAAGGTTCCTCGAACCATACCAGCAGCCTACTATTGTGGTTTGGTCGTTCAATTCGAAATACCAATGAAAACAGAGGGAGAGAGAAGGGAAGAGAGGAAGAGAAGGGAGAGAGAAGTAAAGGAAAAAGCCGACAGTTGCCTGTCGAGGTTGCTGAGGCCCTCGGATGACTGAACCACGGAGGGAAAGAGAGGAAAAGAGAGAGAGAGAGAGAGAGAGAGAGAGAGAGAAGGAGGGGGATGCCGATGGTGGCCGCCGAAGGACCGTGGAGGCCCTTGAAAGGCTGGAATCCCCCTCCTCCCTGCAGCTTCCGCTTGTTTGAAATAAGGGGGAGGATTCTGGCCTTCCAGGGGCCTTCGCTGCCCTTCGGCAACCACTGCCTGGCCTCCTCACTACCTTCCCATCCTTTTGTTTCCCTCCCTCCCTCCCTCCCTTCCTCTCTATCTCTCTCTCTTGTTTGCTCTTCCTCCACGGTTAGGTCATCTGAGGGCCTCCACGGCCCTCCGGTGGCCATCGCCGGCCTTCCTTTTTTTTCCTCTATCTCCCCCTCCCTCTCCCCCCTTCTCTCTCTCTCTCTCTAGTTCTCCCTCTCCTTAGCTTCTTTGCCATGTCGGTTTGGGACTAGTACTATTCAATATGGGGGCATACCAAATTGTATTGCCGGCCAGCTGATTTTGGTTTTGCTTTTCTTGGTTGAAGGTGCTGCATGGATATCACCATGAATATTTGGCAATCATGAGGGTGCATACCCTTAGTGGCCTGTTTGGATGGTTCGGCCCAAAATCCTAGGATTCATGAATTGGGCCAATACAACCATCCAAATCAAGCTGGACTAGGCTATGTTTACAAACATCTAGAATGCCTCTGGTGGTTTTGCCAGTGTTGTGATCTTTAGCTTACGTAGATAGAAAGTTTAATATCTAGTGATGAAGATTAAAAGTTAATTGGATATTAGTTTGGAAGGTTAAAAATAGTTTGTTAGTTGGGTAGCTTGGGTTCATATAAGCAAATTTTCAATTTGTTGGGGACTACCAAGAGGTTGTCTATAGAGAAAAGGGAGGAGGAAATATGAGAAATGAGCACCCAACTCCTATTCTTTTCTTTTTTAAAATATCCTAATCAAGATTTGTTGTATCACCCCATACTGTTCGATATGGGGTGTAAATATCTCATACCATACCGAACCACATACTGACACTGTAATAGGATGGTACTGATGCAGCGTTCAGTACTGAGATAGTGAACCTTGGTTCTAACCCCATAAACCCTCAACCCATTCTACTTTCTCTTACTTCTGAAGGCCAAACCTGCTTTCATATAAAAGCCTAATAATCTGTTTGGGGATTATAATTGCAGTTTGGAAAAGAGTGCCAAACCTTTTCTCTCTTCTTTTTTAGGTTTTCCAGTGTCCCCCCTCAATCTTTTTTTTTTCTTGAGCAAGGATTAGGCATGAAGTGTGTAACCAGATTCCTTTTTTTTTCTTTTGAGGGAAAAGAAGGTTTCTTGCCACCGTGGTGGGAGACCTACCAATTTATCAAGAACCAATTACAGCATATTATCCATATTGTCAGTAAAACAACAAAAAAGTATGGAAGGAACCACAATATTTGGATTGTAGAGCGGTTGCAAAGAGCTCCATAGAAAACTGAAATTTGCTGATTCTTTTTGCTACGGAGCAAGGACTGCTCCATGAACATCATCAGAGCCAGTGCATTTTTTTTAAAAATCTTGCTATTCCTTTCCTTCCAGATGTTCCAAGAAATTGCGATTATAAGCTGATCCCAGGCTAGCTTCTGAACATTTGGTACTCTTTGTTTCCTCCAGCTAGATCATAGTGAATTCATCAAGGAAACGCGGTGTATTTAAGACAATCAGAATCTTTAGCCATAAGGAAGCAAAAAAGGGCAGCTCACAAAAAGTTGAAGCTGTTAGCTATATGATTATCTCAAAGGCAACAGTTGCCAACAGCATTTTAACCCTTCTTTATAAGGCTTTATTTCGTATTCGGTTTCTCATGAATAGGCAGTCACATGAAGATGTAGTATTTTTGGAGGTGGCTGCTTTCTATTGAGATAATGAAGTCAAAATAAAGGAGCAGAAAAAGTAGAGAACAAATTATAGCATCCTCACACTCTGATCAGTCTCCTAAAATACACGAAACTAGGTAGGGATAAATTGTAGTTTCCTGAACAAGCCTTTTATCTCCTTTAGGTTCAGAAAGTACATATTTTAAATCACTCCATCTTTCCTCATTTTCCCTCTCATCCTACTTAATTTTTTTATTTGCTTTTTCTTTCCGCTACTGGGTGCTGCCCAATAATCTTGCAAACAGATATGAGCAAAAGAGTTGGTGCAACTAGGATTTGTGCATTCAGTTTTTTTGGTTCAAACTGAACCGAAGTTTCGAAAAACTGAACTTCCGAATTTACATTCTATAGAACCAAAAATCGAACCGAGGAAGCCTAAAACCAAACAAACCAAACCAATATAATTTCGGTTCAGTTTGGTTTGGTAATTCGGTTTTGGGCTTCTCTATGCCAGGCTTTTGGTTTTGGTTTGGGCTTATTAAGTTCTTTAATAATTTTATTATTTGGTTTGGTTTAAAATCTCAAGGAGGAAGCTGTTGTATTGAAAGTAGATGTAGTCGATGACGATGAGCGCTGGGGTCAGAGGAGGGTGAAGGTGAGGTGGCAGCGGAAGGGAGGGAGGTGACAAGCGAGGCGGTGGGTGCCGAGGAGGACGAGGTCGGTGCTGGAAGAGAAGGGCGGAGGGGGTAGCATAGTTCGAGGGTCCAAAGGCTGGAGGGGTCCGACGGTCCAACTACTAGCAGGTGGGGGAAGGGAGGACGTAAGGGTGAGGCAGTGGTGGTGTACCTCAAAATCGATGGTGTGGTACGTCAGGATGAGGAGTTTGATGCATGTTGTCACACCATAGAACCAAGGCCCAAGCCATCTACTCCATCGTCCGAAATTATCAAATTAAATATTATACCAAACAATAGATAATTTCCATTTTCGATTAATCAAAGTTATCAAATTAAATATCGAAGATTGAACGGGTTAAAAAATTTCGATTCGGTTTTAAACCGAAACCAAAATTTTTAGGATAAAAACCGAATCAAATACTAAAATAATTAATAGTTTAATTTGGTTTTCGGTCAACCGAACCATTTGCACACCCCGAGCGCTACTAACAGCCACCATCAGTTAAAGCTTCATTAAAACCTTTCTTAAACTATGTTGAAATACTCTTACATGAAACTAGTTTGATATGAATCTTTTCACTTTTATATATATATATATATATATATATATATATATATATATATATATATATATATGTATGTATGTATATGTATATAAGATTTTAAATTCCATGGGACGGGGTGGTCCCAAGTTTCTCATGGAGTGGGATCCGCCACTATCCCGCCCCATCCCAATTAGGATGCTGGGACGATAATGGGACGATCCCGTCCTGATATATGGGATGATACCCTATTCCGATGTCCCGTGGGACGTTCCGCTGGGATCTGAATTCTTATATATGTATATTTATATACATATATATACATATACATACATATACATACATATATATATATATACATATATATACATACATATACATATATATAGATGATCCTATTCTGATATATGGGATGATACCCTATTCCGGTGTCCCGTGGGATGTCCCGCTAGGATTTGAATCCTTGTATATGTGTGTGTGTATATATATACATATATACATACATACATACATACATATACATACATACATACATATATACATATACATACATACATACGTATACATATACATATACATACGTATACGTATATATATACATACATACATACACATACATCTATATATATGTATATACATATGTATATGTGTGTGTGTGTGTGTGTATTTGTATATATATGTAGATATATATATATATATACATATGTATATATGTGTGTGTGTGTGTGTGTGTGTATTTGTATATATATGTAGATATCTACATATGTAGATATGTCTATATATGTATCTATGTAGATGTGTCTATGTATGTATCTATGTATATATATGTCTATATATGTATATACGTATATATGTATGTATATATGTGTATGTATGTATGTATGTATTGTCACTGCCTGCCATCTACACTAATAAACTTATTTCGGTTTTGAATAGCCCTTCAGATTCTTTGTTTGCCTTAGTTCCTCTCTTGTAGTCTTTCAGCATCACATGAAAGGAGTATAACATAATAAACTGTACCATTCTTGCTATAATCTTTCAAGACAGGAACCAATTTTATTTTTCATATTTGTGAAAAAAATAACAAGTCTAAATCATCTACACGTCGATTCACAACTGGTGTATGATCACACTGCATATTGTCTGGATGGTATTTTATGGAACTTGGCAAATCTTAAAGAGAACTCTTGTTCATGTTGGTGATGGAATTGCTTGACTGTGCTTGCCAAATACTCGATTCAGAATCATGGCTAACCTTACTCCGCCTTGTGCAATTCGCTTGGTGATGATCGGAAGCCTTGAATTGAAGTAGTCATCTATAAAATATACAGAATACAAACCTTAAATGTTTTTAAAAGCTGCATCCTTAACTTCATTTAGTTCCTCAAAAACTCACCTGCCAGAGTGTCTCCCTGATTGACTCCTTGGTAACCCCATTTGCAGGCTATGCTTATACTTTCTGTAGCATATCTGTTTGGAGAGACATGATACCAAATTAATTAGAGAAGATTTCATATTGTTGTAGTCTTCTATAGTGAAAAATATTAAGAGATCCTCGTATCTGGCTTTGAGTCCAAACATGATAAACGTTAGATCTATATATTGCAGCTTTAGCTAGAGATCTTAGGACAATCTTATTATTGTGGGGAAATACTCACTTAGTGGGGCAAGCGAAAAGATCATTACAGTCCTCCCAAGAAGAAACATCATCTGACCGGGTCCCCTGTGATAAAAAAATGTTAGAGAGAACAAGCTAGGTTTGTTGAAGATAAAACTGTAACCAGCCAAGACCTAGGGTTCAACTTACAGTGGTAAAATTACTTTGAAGTTCTTCTTGGAAGACATCCATGTCCTTCCTATAGAAGTCTGCCAGAGCTGTAAGGATTATCTCCCTGTCCCAGACCTAATAGTTCATGAGAAAGACACAAGCAGCTGGAGTCAACTGAGGGAAAAATGCTTGAAATATTATATATCATGAATTTGAGTTAAACAGAGTTGTAGCAGACTGGCAGGAATATCATATATAGGGTGTTTAGGTTTCCATTATATGTCTGAAGAATCTCCTGTGCCATGAAAATATCAATCTGAAGCTTTCCTGCATCTCTGCAAATGAGCTTTTAAGGTCTGTACTAAAATGGATAGAAAGTTTTGTAAGACCTTTTTAAAGGAATACATTATGTGACATAGATGGTCCCCTGTAGGAACCTGTTAATGCAATGCTTTAGCCAGTATGAAGCAGCAGCAGGAGGCAGAGGTGGAAACTGGAAAGTGCGGTATAACCATGGGCAGTCATGATCTGGTATGAGGTTATTTTGAACACTTCCTCATGCGGAATGTATATTAAAATTTTGAGCTTCTAGGTCCAGTTTCAGAAAGCTTCATCAGTCCTTTTGAATTTCTGAGACCGTCAAGCTCTTGAAGAATGTAGGTTAAATATCGAATTTGTGGATTCAGTATGTAACAGCTTCTTCTATCTTATTGAGGAGCTTCCGAGACTGCCAAGCTTTGAAGGAATACAGGGTTGGTTACTTACCAATTACCTTTAGTGTATGATCAAAGTTTATATTTCAAGTTGGCTTTACAGACTTACATGATGCAGGTTAGATTTATGCCTGAACCAGTGAAGCTGTATAGTGTTCCCGCCTTCATCGCTTGTGAATCCAACATGCATGGGCTGCAAGAAAAATCAAATGGAGCCAAGCAAATTGGGAGGATAATGAGAATGGAACCTTAATTGGAATGCAGGAACCTATTCGCACACCTGATGGATATCTCCCATGAAGTGGGACAAAAATAGCAAGGCTTCTGTCAAGTTATCTGTGGACATCAAATCCATTTGACAGAGAATTAAGTCAAAGAAACTAGGAAAAGAATGCAAGGCATGCGGATTAGATTGCCGTGTGCATCTTGAGCAACAGCAAGTTCCTTACATCGGCGATCTGATGTCCCTTCTCTGTAGTGCAGTAGCTGCATGGTGAAGTTGCGGATGGCACCAGCTACACACATATCCATTGCTCCTCGTGGATCATGGCAGTCCCCTACCATCATACATATTGATCAAATAACAGAAGAAAAGTCAAATCAAAAGCCGCCTTTTCTTTTGTTCTCTTACAGGTACAAAACTATTCTTCATGGCTTTGTTTAAATTTTCTTTGCTTGCAAATGATATGAGTTGCTGCAGTTGTGGTTTTAAGGTGAGAATGATGGCTTACTGGTGTACTCAAAATTGCAGGCCTTGTCTGGGGTGTCGATGAAATGAAGGGAGCTGGTCCACCTGTACTTGTACCAGTGCCTGATCTGATCAGGCCATGTGCAAAGCGCTGATAGATCTCCATTGACATAGTCCGGCAGAAGGTTCTTGACAGCCTCTGCCGCCTCGGGTTCCAACAGATCCTTCAACAGGATTGCATTATCAGGAACTAACTTTACCAGGCTCTATGTGATAATTGACATGAAACTAGTTTATGTTGGTAAATGCTGGTCCTGATCCTACCATTGAATACCTCTGTTATCCATCTGAATACTTCTTGTCGGATCTATCACTATTAGGGTGTACATGTTGCGGTAGGGTGTAAACTTGCATGCTAATGATTAGGAATCAAGTGCCGGTTTCGTTTTATAATCACAAAGGGATTTTCATCAGCTTGATAAAGTGGCAGCTTAATTGTGGGAAAGTTTATGTTTTATCTTTTGAAATTTTTCTCACTTTCTTGGTGATCAGATGGTATAGGATTTTCTCAAGATGCCTGATGGTTCGGTAGTGGTGCCTCAAAGAGAGTGTTTCGAGGTCAAAAACAAGTTGAGATGAGGGAATAAAAATGAAACCAAAATGGGCCCTACAATTGGGACATGCACCCAAAAGCATAGTCCTTGAAACAATTGATCACAAGATGGACCGTTAGAGGATCCATTAGCCAAGTTTAGCTATTGAGATATGTGATAACTAGGCTGCACTGTTAGAATATCTGGTTGGCTCAACCCAAAGCAATCCGTATCTGATTCAGGTTAAGAGATTGAACCCAACTCGAATCCATTTTCACGTAGGTTGGACTGGATTGGATTTGGATGTTTTATCTTATCAATTTATGGATATTTCATGTCAAGCTATTCGCATATAAATTATAAGATGCATGCATAGTTAATAATTATATTATAAACATATTAGCAAGAAAATAGCGGTTAATCAATGTTTAAACAACATTAACAACCCATTTTACATAAGATTAGAGCGACAACTATATTTTAAATTAAAATCAATAATACAAAATGATGATTTAACTAAGTAAAAATTATTAAAGTGAATAGCTATGAGTATTAGTTTTGGATCGGTTCAATTTGGCATGATGGTTTTTGGCTAAGGTAATAATTCAAATCTAATCTACATCTGAAACAGATTATATTGTAAACCCAAGCATCGGCCAAGTTACTCTGATTTGGATCAAGCAAGGTTATTTGCATCTTAATTCTAAATTCGCAAGTGGATCAAATCTAATCCTTCTCAATGCTTTTCCTCTCCTCAATTTTGCATGCGATTCACTTACATACCATCTTCTTTCCCTAATTATTCCCGTTTCTTGCTATGAGAATTTTCCTCTTGCCCACTCATACATCATTTCCTTCACTATTTTTCATGCTTGGTTAAAAAGGGCCCACCTAGTAATTAAATCAAAATCAAGAAGCCATGTACCTAAAAAGTGTCCAATCTCACGTTAAACTACAACTTATTTTTCCCCCAAGGAAAATATTAACAAACTACTTTGCAAACTATAGAGAAATTAACACCCTCCACGTCCCAAACACGAGCGTCCAATTACCTGTGCAATCCGGCAGGTTAGAATGTGACCCTCCTTGCTCCATGACCAAGCTCCTGATGCCCAAATCAGGATCAAACCAGCCATTAAGATGGAGAACCTCATAAAGCCGCCTCCGGTGAACATCGACATCTTGCCCTCTTCCTCTTCCTCTTCCTCTTCGAGATGCAAAATACAAACACCAGAAGCTACTCCAATCCACCCACACGAAAGCCTAATAAATAGTGGATGGCAGCATGAGCCCAAGTGTTCTTTGAGTGCAAGTTTCATGCTTCACCCCCTCATCTCCCAGAAGGTCATGTTTTTCCATTAAAGCTTAAGTTGTCATGCACGGAATGAGGGTTAGATTCAGTATAAGAGAAGGCATCTACCAAACTGCAAAGAAAATGAAAGAGGTACCACTGCTGATACTAAAGCAAGCAAGCCACCCTGTATACATGGTTGGGTTTGCCTGAACCGCCTGGTTATGTTAAAAAGACATGGGAGGTGGTAGGTGTGGAGGCAAAAGAGTGACGTGAGGGAAAGGTGAAGCTCCATGGATTGGTTGTAGTGGTGGAGAGGAATGGATTTGAGGAAAGCAAACTACATGGCTATTTTTGCATATTGGGTGACTTGGAGAGTTCCCTTCATATCCTCTCTGGGCAGTCGCATGGACTGGTGCAGCCAACCACATTCCACCAACCTTTCTATGTACATGGGATGTACTTGGGAGCCAGCCAAGCATGTCATCTGCTCATGCTTTTGAGATGAAAGGGATGGTGGGGAAGGAAGATGCGGTTGAGGGTTGCCGCCAGCCGGAATCCACCTTGAGCCAGTCTCTCCTCGACAATTGGCAGGCGTGTGAGGAAGTATTCATCTGCACATCATAAAATGATCATTGAATATAAACCTGGGCAAGGCATCAGTATGAACAATGATCATCGAATAAAATATGCTTGCTTGTCATCCAAATATAGTAATATGCCAGGATTATTTAATTTTCAACTAAATATTTAAATAACTTTCATCTAATGCAAACTACCTGCTCCAGAACTAAAAATGGTGACAAAATCTTTTCTTTAATCATAAAATGATGCCAATAATTAACTCCCATGGGTAGCCTACCTGAGCAACTCAACTATCCTACCTGATGAACTGAATAAAACCTAAAAGCTATTGATAAAGCAGCCATACAACTTTCTCTTTGCAAAAGATGGAACGATGCACCAAATGAGAAATTTTTCTGTGAGTAGGAAGACCATGCATGGTGACTACATTCAGGTTGCAGATGATGGGTGAAAACAGCATGCCTTGAATTTGAGTCACACTTTTATCCGGGAAGAGAACTGATTTTTCTATGTGCTACATGCCCTAGCAGTTCTGCTTCCTTTTTTTTATCTACCTTCTGGAACACAGACTATTTGGTCTATCTGATAGATGAAATTCCCTGTTTGTTGTATGATCTTGCCCATTCAAACCTTTAAGAATTAAGAATCTCATATGAGATGGCCAAGTATGGTATGGTGAAACTAGTTTCGAATTAGGTGATCCTTCAGATCAAGTTCTCAGGTCCTGTCCCTTCGAAAGAAGTTGATGCTCACGAGACCTGGAGAGATTATCATTGGACTGTGAAAGCAGTGAATTTTTCATTAGTTGTTAATGGTTGACTTATCAGAGGGTCGTGCACATCAATGAAGGCTCCAGAATTTTGAAGAAAATGAGATGTTAGATGCGATCCACTTCTCCTGTGAATATAATTTCGATGGACAAAGTGAATTATGTTTCTACTAACATCGATCAGTTTGTAGCCTGGAACCTATATTACATCAACTGAGATTCATCTCTCAATTGCAGATGCATGTCTACGTCAGATATTTTCAATATATGAAAGTTCCTTCTCAGACCCATGTCTGAGTGTCCTACCAATGTTCAAGTGTTGGGTCTGGGAAGTTTAGGCTAATTGAAGGGTCCCGGTAATACATTAGGTAACTTTAAATAAGAATATTCAGAGATCACCTGCTAGAGTGCTTCCTGGTGTCGCATTCCTGTATGCAAATTTGCACGCTAAGCGAATGCATGCCCTCTGAAGCATACCTGAAAAATTTTAAAATCAACCAGAAGTTAAGAACTAGCATAAAGTTTTCTTTGGTTTCTTCTGTTCCACGGTTCCACTACAAGATATTGGCTAACATGGATGTGATCAAATCATCAAACTACCAGTCTTTCAGCATGAGCCTAAGACAAGTTTCCAGGCAAGACCAGGAAAGTCATGGACTTACAAATTTGGACAAGCAATCTTGTTTGATCCACAGTAGTGTTCCCATGATGGAATATAAGTTGACCAGTCTTTCTGCTCGCAATAGAACTAAAATTAACAATGAGGTGTACGGATATTGAAGCATACAACGTGGAGAACTAATAAGCATGGAATAAAAATTACAAGGATCATTTACAATATATGTACATTCACAACTTTTAGAGTAGATCAAGGAAGTACAAATCATCAAGATAATTTACAGTTTGTGATTTATTGAGATAATACAATGCCAATCTGCAAACTAATTAAAATATTTATTTTCTTAACATCATGTTCACAGTTGCATAGTTGCAACTTTATGCATTTGTAGCATCATGATGGAAAACAGCCAGTAATTCCAAGTCCGTCACTGTGTTTAAAAGTTTAACCAGGACCTGTTGAAGATTTGACTGCATGAGAGCATCCACCAGTAGATCTTTCCAAAAGGAATAAATTTCAGCAAATGGATTTAATGATCTCTATGCAGCTAATGAAAAGTCCAACTTACTCTTATTCAAAATGAAGTGCGATTTAATGAGAATTTATTTTTTTAATTAAATCCACTTATATGGTTCTGCATTAAATACTTTAGTATCATCTCAGATAGCATCAGTGATAGAATTTCCACTCACACGTGATAGCTTTTAAATAAGTTACTGTCTAGATGTGCTAACACGGAAGCAAGTCATGTCTTTATATCTGAATTTTTACTATTAATGCTAAGAAACAAATGTAAAAGCCTACCAGAATAATTGTTTGGAGGCTTTGTACCAACATTTTAAGATCCGAGTTGTAAAACTGTTGGGATGTCTGGCCAGGGTACTACCTTCCAGGACCTTTTCGATACCATGCGTCATAGCAGGAAGAGTAAAGAAATAAAACAGAAATAATCAAATACGTGGATCAGCCAAAAAAGGACTTACCTCCACGGGACATGCAAGCTTCACTATGAGAAAAGAGAAAAATTACAAGAGGAGATAACACCTTCAACCCTCATACACCCAATCTCTCTCTTACAAGAAGCTCTCCCTCAAAAAGCTCTCTCTAGGAAGACCCCCCTGAATTCTTGAAGCGACCGCTGTCCGCTGTCAACAGTCTGCCTGAAGCCCTTGCTCTTGCTCCTGTCGGTGCCTCACCTCTGTTAGTTCGGATCTTCTGCCAAACAAAACTGCATGCACACCATCTGTTCTGTGAACAGGACTTTTAAAGCCTTAAAACCCAGGTTATATCGGAATCCAACTCTTGATGGGACCTCTGTAGCTTCTTGGCCATTTGAACCCACCTCAGATCGGAAACTGGCCATTGGATTGTGCCCCATCACACCAGATTAAGAGTTTGATCTCCCAAGGATGGCTCAGAGCCGTCTGATCACGATCGCTAACTCCCTAAGTCACCCGATCGTGCACCAGTCCATGGAAAAAGACATAGACCATGAGAAACCTATAGGAAACACCATTCGGTCCACGGTGGACCATGAGAAACCGATGGAAAATGGGAGCCCGATCCATGTGCCTGCCCATGCACCGCTCAGTCCATCATGGACTGGGATACCTGCGAGCCTGCTCTCGCGTGCGTGGGCCTGGGCTGCTCCTGCGCTTGCGCACCTGGGCCTGGGCCGCGCCTGTGCATGCACTCGAGCCTGGGCCATGCTCCCATGGTCGGGCCACGTACTGCCATACGTGGCCGTGCCATTGTGGCCTCCGTCGGCCTGCCGTCGGCCTCCATCGCTTTGAATTTCGTGCTATCTTCAATCGATATCTTCTTCATCCAGACTCCATTTGAGATGATCTTAGGCTCGTTGGACTTCGTTCGTCATCGCAGACCTCGTTGCGGGCTCAATATAAATTGAATCTCGAGACATCAAATCCTAACAATTTCCATCTCGACTCGATATTCGATCTCTTCCTAACTCTGAGAGCTTCTAGATCTCCTCACTCCCATGCCTTGGGACAATTGCTTGCTGATCATGGATAGACAGACATGAGAGTCGAGCTAAGTCACTCGATTCCATCTCTGTCGTATGCTATACTCCTCTTGACCTAAGACCTGCTCGAGGTATCATCTTGCAGCAATAGGAATCTCACCTTACGATATTACCTATCATCCTTTCGAGTCTCATGTCTCGTGCCTGATCCACCTCCACTTGGAGCTCCACCTTGCTCTGGGCTCCTTCTGGCTTCTGAAGCTCCGCCTCACACTGAGCTCTCCATCAGGTAGTCATGTCCTCTCATCCTCTTCTTCCCCTCCAGAACAATCTTATCACCGTGCAGCACCTTCAGGATTCTTCTACTAGCTACCGTCCTATAATGTCTCGAATCCAGTCTACTCAGTGAGATAAGATTCTACCTAAAGTCAGATATATATCGGATCTCTTTCAATCTCCTCACTGCACCATCATGTGTCCTCCAGCTGACCGTCCTGATATCTCTGATCGTACAGCTCGATCCATTCAACAGATAAACAGTATCCTTACTGCTCTACAGGGAGTCAAACTGCTCCTCTCTACAATATACATGATAGGTATATGCATAATTTAAAATCCATTGCTGGGAAGAAGTAGACACATCATCAGATATCTCCAGAGCATCACCATCTGAGTTGCTACTGGTCGTCATTGCAATAGCCCTCGTCCGATCCCTGAGTTGAGAGCAATCTCTAGCTAGATGCTCCAACTCATCACACCAGTAACATCTGATCTTGCTCAGATCTCTCATCCTGGACTTGAACCGTCCTCGTCACGATCTCTTGTCGCTCTGTCTACTGCCTCTTACTTCTCCAGAAACCATCAAAATTGAGCTGCCACTATTTGAGCTCAAAGCTGGATTCTCCCTCCTGAGAACTTCGTTCTGGAGAATCATCGTAGTGACCTCGTCCATCTTGATGGTGCTCTTTCTCATTAGAAGAGCAGTCACAAAGAACTTATACGAAAGGAGAAGCAATGCTAGCAAGACCAGCACCCTGATCTTCTCCTCAATTTTCTCGCCAACGTTGAGAAGATCGGTGAAGATCTTCTGAAAGTGGCTGAGATGCTCCTGTATGCTCTGTTCCTCGATCATCCGCAGCTGGTAAAACTACCTTCAGAGAAAAAATTGTTGGTGAGAGACTTTGCCATATACAACTCTTCGAGCTTCGACCACAGCACCATCAGAAAAGTCTCACCAAGCATACGGATCACCACCTCATCCGCTAGGTATATACGGATGGTACTCACCATCTGCATCTGTAGCCTTTTTCAATCTTGTACCTCCATGGTAGTCGGCTTCTCTTTGTACAAGAGAGCATCGATCAACCCTTACTAGATGAGCACGTCTTTCACCCTTGCCTGCCACCAGGAGAAATTGCTCTTTCCATCAAACTTGTTAATCTCCATCTTGATTGATCCTGTCTTCTCCATCTTCAATCTTGCTCACCACCATCGTAATCTGCATTCTGGTACTACCTCGCTCTGATGCTACTTGTTGGGGATATCTGGCCAAGACACCATCTCTCAAGACTTTTTCGATATCACACGTCGTAGTAGGAAGAGAGAAGAAATAAAGCAGAAACAATCAAAAATGTGGATCAGCCAAAAAGGACTCGCCTCCATGAGGCATGCAAGCTTCACTATGAGAAAAAAAAAATTATAAGAGAAAATAACACCCTCAACCCTCATACACTCAATTTCTTCCTCATAAGAAGCTCTTTCTCACAAAAGCTCTCTCTCTAAGGAGACCCCACTGAACCATTGAAGTGACTGTTGTTCACTGTCTGCTGTCCAACAATCTGCTGAAGCCCTTGCTCCTGCTCCTGTCGGTGCCTCACCTCTGTTGGTTTGGATCTTCTGTTGAACGAAACCACACGCATGCCCTTTGTTCCGTGAACAAGGCTTTTAAAGCTTTAAAATCCAGGTTATATTGGAATCTAACTCCTGATGGGATCTCCGTAGTTTCTCGGCCATCCGATCCTGCCTCAGATCAGAAGCTGGCCATTGGATTACGTGCCATCACGCCAGATCAAGAGTCTGATCTCCTAGGGATGGCTTACAGTCATCCAATCACGACCGCTAACTCCCTAAGACATCCGATTATGCATTGATCTATAGAAAAAGATAGATCGCAAGAAACCTGTAGGAAACACCATTCAATCCATGGTGGACCATGAGAAACCGATGAAAAACAGGCGTCCGATCCACGCGCCTGCCCATGCACCACCCGGTCCACCATGGATCGAGATACCCGCGAGCCTGCTCCCGCATGCGTGCTTGGGCTTGAGCTGCCCCCGCGCTTGTGAGCCCATGCCTGGGCCGCGTGCGGCCGCACCACCGTGGCCTCCGCCGGCCCGCCACCGGCTGCTGCCACTTTGAATTTCGTGCTATCTTTAATCGAGCGTATCTCCTTCATCCGAACTCCGTTTGAAGTGATCTTGGGCTCATTGGACTCCGTTCGTCATCCCGGACCTCGCTGTAGGCTCAGTGTGGATTGAATTTCGAGATGTTAAATCCTAACAAAAACTTCTTCAGGGCAGATTTCATGCTCATGTCATCCCATTCCTGTAGGAAAGAAAGAAAGTCTCTTATGTCTGAAATGATAAGAAGGAAATAACAAGAAAAGGAAAAGAAAAAACAGTTTATATCTCAGTGCGTGGGTATGTGCAAATACATGCATGTCCATACAAGTGCAATTGCCATCAACCATGAGAGTTGTTGCTCTGTTTTTCACATCAACTCCCATGGTCTACTAGAATTATAAAAGATGGACAGGTAGTTCCTATAAGAAGGCTTAGTTTCCCTGATGTGCAGCGGAATGGAGACATCAGTTTTCAAGCAATTAATGAATGCACATGCTGTTTAACATTCATGGAGATACAGCACAATTATCATACATCAAGTGATAATTCTCAAGACTTACATGGTGCAAATTGGTCTTTCGCCTGTACCAATGAACCATTACCGTGTTCCCACCTTCATCTCCTGCGAAACGAACATGCAGCAGCTGCATGTCCGGGAAAAGTACAGAAACAGAGTTTGGTTTCATCAGTTTCCTTATCTAAGGAGTTAAGTAAATTCTAATGGAGGAGATTAGATAAAAGGCAATAGCCATTAATCTAAATCATCAAAAAAGCTACACATAATTAACAACAGTTCATTCCTTACCAAAATCATAATATTATATACATCACTATAAAAGGTAGAACAGTAATGCAAAATTGATTGAAGGAAGCAGCCACCACAACCATTCAAGGTTAAAATCATTAAGCTCTTCAAATTGTCCAAGAAGTTGAAATTGTGTGAGCATATGGTACAAGAATTATTTATATGTAAAGACAAAATCCATTATCAGCCTACATACAGAACAAGATCAAGAAACAACAGTCACTGAACCAGAATACCTAAAGGACCAGACAAGACACCTGAGAATTCATACCACCTATGGTAAATCTTGCTTGTCTAGCCAAACATTCTGTGGTTCTATTTAATTTCTTAGTTTGTATGTTGAATCACTCAGTTCAGGGCTTGCAGTGACCTTAAACATGTATAGTTTATAGATCAAGAAACGAAAATGTAATTAAGACTGAGAATTTGGTTGTCATTATTGGCAGAAGCTTGTCGGGCAAGAATATCAAATTTATTTGCATTCTTTTCTCCACTACTTTCAAGGGCATCTTACTGGGACCAGGACAAACCTCAGGAATGTTTGTTAACCTTAAGAGGCATGTCTGACTCACCTTAATGCCCTTTTGCTTTGATTTTTTCCCTGTTCATCTTTCAGTTTTTCGTTTCCTCATGAATGAATCTCAATTGCAAGAACTTTTGTTTTTCTGTAATAAAAATTAAGCTCATGAAAATTTTCAATAGTTTTGTGTTTTGATATTAAATTTCAACAAAATAAGCTCACATGTAAGCAAAATTAACCATCACACAGCTGTTCTTACCATATGAAAAATAATTATTATTGAAATATTAAAAGATTGTGGCTCCTTCTCTAAATGTTATCACAACACATTCAAATGACGAACTCTCTAGGTCAGCACCAATGGTCAGTGAAATTTGCATCTTTCAATTCCCAAAACACATGCATGCATGGATTTGTTAATACAACCCCAATAAATTATTGAATCTGGCATTATTCATCCCTGTATGGATCCATTCTACATCTCACGTAATTGTGCTTACAGCATTCATCTTAGGATAACACAGCCAATTAAACAGCAAATTATGAACCCTTCTATGTTTCTTCTTGTCCTATCATTGAATATCAGACATACAACTGTTGATCAGCGGTATCCTATAAATCTCAATTATTAGATTTTGGGAGCTTAAAACATAACAGACCTGATGAATGTCTCCCATGAAATGTGACAAGAACAAGAGAGCCTCTGTTAAATTATCTGCAATTAAACCAGGAAGATGTCCATTTTAGTCAAAAAAGAAAATGCTCACAGGTCAAAACGGAACAAAATTTAGCTATGTGAATGTGCCCTACATCGATGTTCTGAATGAGGATACTGATATGCTGATAGCTGTGCAGAATAGTTGTAGCTTTCTCCAGCAACACATCGATCTTTCCTTCTGGCAAAATCATGGCAGTCTCCTGTGAGACAAAATTTGAAAAGGTTTTAATTAATGAACAGTAGAGGATGTGATCACAGACACAAGTTTCCAGTGTTATGACTGAAGTATGCACTTGATGGCCTTTCTTAAACAGTTAGTAGCCTAGAATTAAATGTAAATCCAGAAGGGATATCAGGCAGGAATGAGCAGATATAGGCTTTCATCCAGTTGCTTGAATTTTAGGTTATTTGATTCACTTATGTCAGTGGCACATATCTTACATGACATATTGTTCTATCAAATCATTTTTATATTGAAATATGTAGCAGCTTTCAGCATTTGCCAAGTTGTAACAAAATAATAAGAATTTCCAACTTCACTGTTCAATGACAATAATGCATAGGATGCAATAACCAAAGGCATAACAGAAAATAATACAACTTAAGCATATGGACATGCATTATCCAACATACCAGATGGCCAGAAATGCGGTAACCATTAAACCTGTGACCAATTGTTTTCCAGAAATAGCAATAAAGGGGAATTTTGTGCTGCCACTTTCAAGATTTTAATACAAGCATGGACAGAAATATGAGCATTATTTTATTATTGTTTGTGTTTGGAAAGAAAATTAATTCCAGCATAATTCTTCTACAAGGTGGAATTATGCTTGATTGCAACTCTGAGCAAATATAAAAGTTTCCTCAAAAATGAGTGAGAGTTGAAACAGATCAAGCAACAATGAAAGGAGGATATTCTCATACAGAATCTTCCAAATATCACTTACATGTTATCTGGTTAGAACTCAAGACTTTGAATCTTTGACATATCATAGACACAGAAGAAGATTACAGTTATCATGCAGAAGTTTCTAAATGCTTTGTACTTCAAATCAGATAACAGACCTGGGGTTCCTAATGATTTAGACTATCTAAACCTGGGCTCTTAAAGAACCAAAAGTGAATTATCATAGGCTACAACTATTAGTCAATAACCTCTAAGCCTCAGGATTGCCAATGCTTTAAGTATTATGTGCCCAAGGTAGACATGCAATGTCTTGTCAAAGCAATCCAATAGTTTTATGGACAATACTTATGGCCCCAAACTTGCAATTAGTTGAATAATTGTCATCCTATGCTGCATCTATAAGAAAAATTTAGATTCAAGGAATCAAAAATAAAAATTTAAAGATGATACGGCAATAGTTGTAGTTGCACTTGAAGTCTGGTGTATCAATGGAGTGCAAAGGACTAGTCCAGTGCCATCTGAAGCTGTGGCGGATCTCATCAGCCCAGGAGCAAACAGCAGCCAGATCACCATTAGCATACTCTGGAAGCAACATCTTCACAGCTGCCATAGCTTCTTCAGTTAAGAGGCCCTGCAAACATGCAGTATGATAATCACAAATACAAAAGTAATTCAGTTCATCATGCTGATGATTCCAGAATTCAACATAATATATAAAATCCCAATCCAGGAAATGAGTAGATCGGTGGTCATTCCTACACATGCTAATTAAAAGTAAACCCTCATATGCACCTCTGCTATTTTACTGGTCCCATAGTGCCCTTCCTTTCCCCAAGATAGAGTTCCAGGAACAAATTGCAGAAGAATAAGAAAACTCCCAATCGAAATGATGCCCAACATTGATATACCTGCCAGACCAACAAATAATTCGATAATTTTACATTATATTATTAAAGGAAAACCTTTCCATGCAAAATAAAATGCAGCTAGCCATACTGTTACTCTAAGTGTAACGAGAAACAATCATTTCAAAATCATGGACTCAGATTTGCACACATAGTAGCTTTTCAGAACAAGCAAGGGGCTTATTAGAATAAACTAGGTCTGAGGTTGCGCAAAACATCTAAACAAAATATGTTGCTGATTAGCCAGTATATTTTCAGAACAGGCCTTGGCCTTCAGCAATCAGTTTTTCAGGATTTTTTTTTTTTTTTTTTCAATTTGAAAGTTATGTTGGAGAATTTATCATCATACTCATTATTTGTGAAAAATCTTACTGTTAAACATCAATTCCAACTTAAAGCAATAAAAATATGTTTCTAAAGAGCACTATAACCTAATGCAAAGATCGGAGATTTCAAGCTGAAAGGTCTCTCGATGCTCATAGTTCTAGTGAAAGAATTCAGTATTAAAACGTTAAGTGGTTTTAGATTTACCCAACAAGACATTGGCAGTGAAATTTTAACATTTAAATTTGACAAGTGAAATAATGATCACATTTCGAAGTAGAAAAAATGAAATTAAATCTTCCTGGAACATTAAAAATCAATTGGGTGCTGAGATCTTGGATCTTTTCGCTGCGGTTCGTAAAATCAAATTGGGATCCAAATTGAAAACTTATGAGAAGAACAAGATAAAGTTGTTCAGATTTACGCAACCTTTTGATGGTAATTTTTGGGCTTTTTTACAAAATTAATGTTAATTTTTTTAAAAAATTATCAAAATAATATCTTCTCAAAACTATTTACCCAAATACTATTCAGAATAAAGTTGCCGTATGATGGGGTGACTTTTCATGCTGACTCACCAGTCTGACTGCTAGCTGGGGGAATAGGTGGACTATAGAATGAGTAACCCTATGATAGGGCGACTTTATGGGTCACCTTATAATAATAAGGCAACTCCTATCTAAGAGTCGCCCTATGATAAGGCGACTAATAGAGTCGCCCTATTATAGGATGACTTTGGGTTGAGTTATTCCTCTAATACTTTCTTTTTAGTCATTTATTTAGGCATCAACTAGTTATCTTGATTGCTTATTTAGAACAGTATGTAGTGCCTTTCAATTTAGATTTTAGTTTGCAGCGACAACTTGGCACGGGTCGATCCATGGGAATCTCCAAGCATCTCCAACTTGATGAAATGTTAAATTTGGCATTCTTCAAAGATCTTTATCTATTAAAATTTTTTTGACTTTCTTGAGATACAAATTTAAATTTCTTCAATATTGTTTTGTAGGATATATTAGAAATGATGGACAATCTCAAACTCTAATCATATAACCTGTATCAAGTTCAATAATTATTTTTTTGTGCAACTAACAAAAATTATAACATGTGCTTTCAAATTAAAAAAAAATTATAACATTAATTTCAAAATAATATAATCCAATAGTTGATGATTACAAAGTTTTCTAGCAAAAAAAAATGTACAAGTATCACAACTATTGAGAGGTGTATATATCAAGATACTGGAGCCTCCTCCACATTCGCCTTTCGTAAACATATGTCATCTATGACCGCTAGTGTGATGGCTCAAACATGATATTGAACAATAGAGAGGGAGGTGCTGGTGTGCTCGGTCTATCAACATGTGCCTGGTGTCTACCTCAGAAAACTCTGAGTCGACCCCTGCCTCTGGCCCTCCCATGCTGATCGATGTGTTGCTCATCAGGTCGGTATGATGTGTCTCCCGGCTTGCTCATCCTTTATGATACAGACGCATCATCTATGAGGGGGTCAAAGTTTGAGAAGCCAGGGTATGAGATATGGTGGGCATATGAAGAGGTACTTGGATCATTCGGTGATGGCACAATCTGAAGTCATCTATCCTTTGAAACGACTCTCATAGTATCAACAAGACCGTCCATAACATCGGCAAGTACTCAGTCCTTACACCCAACAGTGACCGAATGGAAGCTGCTCCTTACCGTATGATATAGTGACATGATTTTCTAAAACTGCCGGTATGAAAATAAAAATAAATATTATTCATAAGTATAACATTAACAATATAACAAAATGAGAAAAAAATAAAATGTACTTACCATAATATCCATCATGCTGTCCGTAGGATGGAACCTCATCTCGGGCCGCTCACTCATCAATGGCGAGATGAATCGTCTAGTGATGCTCCTGTACCACTACAGATATGGATCATAATAATCCATCATGGAGAGTATAGGTGGATCAGCCATAATCAAATCCTCTCACCGCTCCCATATATCAATATGCTCCCGATGCTCTCGAACCCAATCACGATGATGCTGCCCTCATCGATCCAAACTGTGGAGAGCGTCACGAGTGTCGCATGGTGGGGGGATGCCCTGATGCATGCCAGACTGTCGCATCACATGCTCTAGATAATAGATCTCTACGACGTTGAAGCAAATGAGAGGTGCGCATGTCCTCCATACATGCTGATCTGATCAGTATACCTCAGGCAATGCGGTCAATATCTCTGGTGTGTAAAGCACCCACACCATCTTTGATCATCACGTTGCTAGTAAAGCTAATTCTTATAGTATATGACTGTGTACAGCATCGGATTGCTAGTACCAGTCAGTCAAGTCCTCTACCTGTTTAAAACAAAGTCACTATGTTATTGTGTGAAAATATGTAATCATTTATCATATAAAATTAATGCTACTGGTTACATATCTGCATCTTAGTGGATCAGTTTGGTCGTGCTGTATGCCACCAAATAGGCTCTCAAAATTAGCATCATCTATATCTAACGGGCCATATCCTACTCCATCACTTGCTGCCATCGGTTGATGGGCTCCTCCCTGAGAAGCATCCTATCTGGCTGTCCGACATGTAAATGCTCTCATATCCAAAGCTAAAGCAACACCAATGGTCCTGCTATCTCACGTGCATCTGGTCTGATGGTTTTGTAGAGCTCGTGATACAAGAAGGCTAAGATAGCGCTATCCCAACTCAACTATCCACATGCATCGAGATCACATAGCAGGAGTAAGTATAATAACTACACGTGGGAATCAGACTTATCGATGAATAAATGACCACCGATAAGATAATGAATAAATGCTCATACATGCCTCCATATGGTCTCATTATCTGCATCATCTGATAAGTGGTGGAACGTGTCACGAAGTTAGTAAAATCTCAGTGAAGACCCCGACAGTATCGTCTCTAGCGATTTAATCCCAAACAACTCCTCATAGAGGTCGACCAGATGATCTGCGTAGCACCGATGATGGCAGACCCATGCAACCATAATACAAGAAGAACAGTAACATCCTGCAATATGATCGTCATCTCCCCGATGCAGAGGCGGAAAGTGTGGGTCTCCTAATGCCATGAGTCTACAATGGTTGTGATGAAGGCCCAATCAAACTGTATGTCGCAAACTCTAAAAATTTCATAAAAATCAGCCATACAAAAATACTCTACGATCCTCTCATGTGGTCGCCAGACATGCATCGTAATGAAGCCTATGTCTAAAGCATAGGAGCCCCATATCCTCCCTAGAATATATACTGTCACTACGGTGTCGAGTCTGGAGATAAAGCATGGTAGGGTCAGTCGGCCTCGGATGCACATCGGAGTCTGAACCAGTCATGTCTGAGGTGCAAAATATCAAGATGAGTGTACGACAAAGATAGTAAGAAACATCAAAGGTGGTAAGAAATATCAAAGATGATAAATAGCCAACATTAACAATAAGATTATTTCATAAATTTTTTTAAGCATTTACATGATATGATTACATAACTAAAATAGTTTAAAAAGAATACAAGTGATACATAAAGATAGTCCACATCATATTAAAAATAAATACATAAATCAGTATCGTTGGAGGCATCTGCATCGGTTGTGACCTATCTCCTTGCATAATCCACACAGTATAACATTTTGGTGCTCCATTGCGTTCATATCATTTCGGATCCTCCTCGATGTGGATGCCCTTTTTTTTGTCTTCTTGTGGACAGATACGGTATGAGTTTAGGTGTAGTCCACTGAGACTAATAACTCGACTCTCTGGGGGATGGAAGGTAGGTGTATATGATTGCTCATAATGTGCAATAGTATTATAGTCGTCAATGAAGTGCTTCTAGTCTAAGTTCTCACTGGCACATACAGCAAACAAGTGGGAGCATGGGTAATGCACTAACTGTCACTTCCTACATGTGTATGTGCATGCCTTTAAGTCGACTATCTGTGTATAATCAGGTTCATCGGGGCTATAATTTCTTCATCTCAACCGAATCTTATGCAAACCTGATTGGTTGTTATACTTAACCACACAATGCTCTTTAGATTTCAGTTGGCGTTTATTTAACTTTCGTCTAATCTTATTTGTGAATATCCTACCGGCCTTCCTTCTCCATGCTGTAATTGCACATCTAACACTGAACCACTTCAACAAGCATTTAAAGAATAGACGAACAAGAGCAATAATGGACAATGAGCGAGCCTCCTTCAATACCTTATGGAAGCTTTCAGATAGATTGATATTCATTATTTCATATCTACATCCACCTATGTCATGCACTAGCGACCATTTACTCAGATCGTCAAGTGGATATGATTTCAGATATTGAAAGCAATTGGGCCATGTTCTCTCAATGTATTGCATGCTTTGATCAAACTTTTAGGGTTAATTTTGCTTTACAATTTGATGGAAATAAGTAAAAAATGCAGCATTATGGAATCGAATATTTAGGTTAGCCTCAATATATCTAAGACATAATTTATGATACCCATATGGTGCTATCTATCCAACAGATTTATCAGAAACAATAGCTAATATTTCTTTGTATCGGACTGAAATTATGCCAGTCCCTATACGGTCACGTGCCACATAATAGGATAAATGCCTTAAAAATCATGACCAACTACTACGGCTCTCGTCTTCATAAATGGCAAATGCTAGAGGATACATACTCCCATTTCCATCCCTTCCCACAGCTATCATAAGAGTACCCTTATATCGATCGTATAGATGCATTGCATCAATACTAATCAGTGGGCGACAGAACTGAAAGCCTTGAATATATTGATCAAATATCCAAAAAACTCAATGGAGCACCTCTGTGTTTGCCTCTGTTGTAGAAAATTTTATAAAATCTATCATGGTCCCCTTATTGGCATGACAAACTACAGCTAGCCAAGGATCTAATGTGTTATAAGACTCTATCCAATCTCCAAACAGCTCATCCATAATAAGTTATTTAGCTATCTATGTCTTTCTATAAGATGCCTCGCATTGTCATATATCACGTATATAAGTCTGGAAGGCTGATATGGATATAGATATCTCTGTCCTAATTGATCCTCTAATGGTATCGTCAAACATGCATGCATCAAGATATGGATGATCTCGCATCACATCTGTATTCAAGCATGTGTGTGGCCTTTTATATATCATAATCTCTCATCGCTACATCTTGGTTCGAAGGAATGCACAAAGATGCCAATTGTAAGTATTAGACTGTTTACACACAATACTCCATTTAACTCTATCTGACTTGACGACTTTGAAAGAATGATGGGTACAAATGGCATATTATTTCACAACATGTTAGACTTGTTCTTTCGATCCGAATACCATTTCTTTTCTTAACTCTTTATTCCCACCAAAGAATGGATGTTCTGGCAATGCTCCATAGGATACGGCCTCATTATCGTCGGATGCATCAACTAGTCTGAATTCAGAAATAAAAAGTGCCTCATGTGGTGAGATATCCTCTTCTGCACTAGACTCCTCACTATCACTGCCATCAGACTCTGTATCATCATCCTTATCTTCGTCATCAGTAGGATTAGGATCATAACCAACAATGATTTTATTTTCAAATAAAATTATATCGCCATTGTGGTTTCAATCCTCGAAGTTTGATATGTGTTACAATGGCTAATTAAGTGGTACAGAGTCATAAGATTCATGCTCTACATGCTCCATAATAGTTGCCACATAACTAAGACTGGCCCACATATCATCAAATATGGTGTTATATGTATATTAATATGTAGACTCTGCACCTACCATGTACTCAGAATTATCAGTTACGGATGCTGCTAGTCCACCAATGGTGCATATAGGGATGCCTCTATACTCATACCTAGCTTCATCGACCATTGGAGCTACATCAGATAGAGATCCCTCCATCTTCAACTGTGCAAGTGGGCAGATACAACCTAAGATACACTCACATGCTATTCACCATCATCCGAAACTCCTATCATTATCGACTCAATAAAATCTTAACCATAAGAAAAACCCCCTGTGATGGGATGTCCAAGATGGTGTTCGTATTCTGATCATTTTCAATAGGTACAGACAAATATTATTCAACCGTATGAATTGAAAATCTACATACTAGAAAAACTCTATAATATTGGGGTTCCATCTGGTGACAGCATAGCAGACTTGCACAAGTTCTTGGTATGTTGCATTACAGTCTACCATGATCATCCGGATCCTTTCACCATCATAAAATGCATCGTTAGTGTCACGACTGATCTTCCCATCCTAATGAAAGATAACAGTGATAAGATTTAGATTCATTCTGTTGAAAATTATTGTGAGAAGTAACTGCATGAATATACGAACATATATTCACTAGAAGGAAGTACTTAATATTTAAAATGGCTTACATAATAAATACATCCTATCATCAATTAATAGGTATAGAAGGTCTTATTCCATTCAAAAATTATATTAATTCTATAAGTAATTACAGTAATCAAACGATATGCAATAGGGGCTGAAAAAAATTTTGATAGTATTTTTTCTTAGTTCTCCCTACACGGTTGAAAATGTGTGGAGAGAAATAAAGAAAAATACTATCCAAAATTTTTTCAGCCCCTATTGCACATCATTTGATTATTGTAATTATTTATAAAATTAATTATAATTTTTAAACTGTCCAAACTGAACAGTCAATTGATCAATGTACATAATTCTCTCACCTATACAAAAAAATATAAATATATGGATGCCTTAGAATATGTACATTAATCAAAAGATAGGTCTATGATTCTATATAATATAAAATTTTTAGAAATAAATGATTGAGTAAAAAATTATTTTGATAATTTATTTATAAATTAATATTATTTAGATAAAATAAATATTATTTATAAATTAAAATTACCATCTACCATCTGAAGAAATAAATTTATAATTTATGTAAAAAATAAAAAAATAAAAATAAAGAAATATACCTCTGGATGGTCAGATGGTGGGTGGGGCAGTGCAGCAGGGACCACCGAGAAGAGGAGGGAGGGGAGAACGAGAAGGGCCCCGAGGACCATCGAGAGGAGGAGGGAGGGGGTGAGGAGGAGCACCAGGGACCGTCGAGAGGAGGAGGGAGGGGCGACGGTATGTCGAGGAGGAAGGGGGTAGGCTGAGAGGAGGAGGGAAGGCTACCAGGGATCGAGAGGGAGGGGGGTTTCTCATGCTGGGGACCAAAAGGGAGAAGGAGGGGGGGTTCTCACATCGGGGAGTAAGAGGGTAGTTGGGGGGCACGTGGGGAGGGGTGATGGAGATCGAGAATCAGTTAGGGAGGGTTTAGCGCTTTTTTTTCTAAGTGACGGAGAGAGGGAAGGGAGGGATTTTAATCGAAGGTTATAGTCACGATGAGTCGCCCTACCATAGGATGACTCATAGAGCTGTCCTACCATAGGACGGGTCTCTTGTTGTTGACTCCACACTCTAACTGGCAGGCAAGGTGGTGAGTTAGCATACAAAGTCGCTCCATCATAGGGTGACTTTATTTTCGACAATATTTTGGTAAATAATTTTGAAAGGACATTATTTTGATATTTTTTTTAAAATAATATTATTTTAATAAAAAATTCATAGTTTTTGCCATAAAAATTTGGTTCCTGTATCACTACACCTATGCTTCTCAGCTTTGTAGGGATAGGATCCGGCAATCTCAGCCATCTTATAGAAGATAGCAGAGCATGTATAAATTATATGGGTTTTGTTTAGGGTTGCCAACAGGGATGGATATCTGAATATTTTATCCATCCTTAAACTGGACAGGGCAGCTCTGACCAAAATTAAATGAAGATGGTTTTGATGATGATTTTAAACATTAAAATTTATTTAGATTTGGGGTTCGAATTTCGAGTTCGGTGAATTCTCCAACTCGAACCCAACCTGAAACAAACCCTGAAACTAGATATGAAACTGAAAATATCCATTGGTTAAAACACTTAATACACTTTGTATTCTATATGAAGTCAAATTAGGAACTTCACAAAATAATATGGACTATCCACTATTCCACTTAATGACAAATCTGGACTGCACATCATTTTTGGGTATATTTATTGGATGAGTTGGTATAAATTATGTTATAGAAGTTATGGATAATATCTTTAATTTTGTTATTTATATGTGAAAATTTTGAAATGAATAGGAAAAGTTAAGCGATTTTAGTATTTTGGTTTCGGTTTTGGGTTTGTGGTATTTTTTTGTTGGTGGATGGTTTTTGATTTCAAAAACCATTTGGATTCGATTTTGGTTATGGAGAGTGGTGGTTGATTTTGGATTCGATTTTGATTTTTTACTAACCGCACTGATTCTATCTTGTTGACATCCTTAGTTTTGTTATAATGCTTCTTAAACAAGGATCATAGTAAGGTGGACATGCAGTGGATATACTTGCACCCACCCCACCACATACTCATCTCTGACCTATATGCACCTTAAGGTGAGGTAGATCAAAGCATCCCTAATCTACCCTTCATCCTCAAATCCACACTATGCTGCCCCATCGAGAGTTAGATATGGTAGATTGGGGTTGATCAAGATTGTGAAACTATTAAGATCATCTTTTTCTTCAAAATATAAATTAAAGAATAAAAAATAATATTAAATTTTAGTACCTCAAGTAAAGTTAAACTTAGGACTCATTTGGCTTACGACAAGAGGAGAGAAAAAGTGTGGTTGATGGGAAAATGGAGAAATTGTTAGAAAAATAAGAGTATGCAGTAGGCTTTGAGGCGTGCAAAATACTATCTTTAAAGAGATATTGCCGGCACATAGGGGTTTGCAGACAATTCTCTTTCAGAATTCAACAAAGCCTCATGAAACTCTATATGATGAAGATTAAATTTCAGAAAGCCATAGACTCATGTTATTTATAAAGATTGAACAATTATTCTTCAACAGTTATGTCTCTTTGAAACTGAAGAAAAACATCTATTCAAATAGACAGTTAATTTGTAATAACTATACATATCTGTTTAAATAGATGGTTAACTCATAATAATTGTTCACAAAAATTAATTAAATAATTAATTTCATCTAAAATAATTTGGTCCGAATTTATTTTAAGCCCAATTCCAATTCCAATCCCAAGCCCCAAGTCCAAATCCAAGTCATTTAAATATATATATATATATATATATATATATATATATATATATATATATATATATATATATATATATGCCACACATGTGACAACAGGACAATTGTTTGACTAAGCTAGGGAAGGAATCTCTTTTTATATCCTTGAAAACTCTCTTGGCTATCCAATGTGGGATAATAGACCCCTACATAAGTTACAAACTTCTCAACAATCCCCCACAAGTTTGTAACATTGTTCCCCAATACCATGCATAGCAAAAAGTATCTTTAAAGATATGAACTTTCTATTAGTGTAGATATTTTAAAGTTTTGATGAAGTTATTGATGTCCAAAGATTGAACCATAACTTCTTATACCAAAATTGAAAATACCACACACATGATATTATCAAATCATCATAAGGTTCCGGTAACTTACTTTAGCACTTTTATGGCCATGCACTAATCCTAGATTCATGAATATTTACAAGAGCAAATCCTAAATTCTTGTTTGAAGTGGCACCACTTCAATATCCATATAGGCAGAGTTTGTCATTATGTCCCTATTACTCTAGACATTTAACAACTCCATTAAGAGCAAATTCTCAACCTCTACTCGTAACACTATGCACTATACATCCCACAATAGGGCCTATAAAGTTTTAATTTTTTTTTAGTGCTTAACCAAGATAGCATAATAGTAACTTGTTATTACCCATTGAACTTATATTGTTACTTTTGGTAAAAGTTGGGTTTCTATTACTCATGCCTTTTAGCTAAAGGATTTTAGCCCCATTCCACTAGATGTTGATATAATTACATCTCTAAGTAGTGCTTTGGTAAGTGAATCAGTCAAATTCTTGCAAAACCTTACATAGATGATTGTCACAACTCCATTTATCATTAATTCTCTAACATAGGTATGTTGCAGACTTACATGTCTAGACTTTTCATTATAAATCTTATTGTGAACTATAGACATTGTTGCCTCACTATCACAATATATCAAAATGGTTGGCATCGGTTGTGGCCATAGCACTATATCCAAAAGTATATTTCTCAACCATTCCACTTCTTTTCCAACAGCTGCTAATGTTATAAACTCAAATTTTACTGTGGAATGAGTAATCATTGTCTGCTTCTTAGATGTCCAACTAATTGCACCACCACCTAATGTAAAAATCCATCCTGTAGTGGATTTGTTGTTATTAACACTTGTTATATAACTTGCATCGGAATATCCTTCTAATATTGTAGAGAAACCACCATCACAAATTTCCAAATTCGTTGTTCTTTCAAGATATTTGAGCACTCTTATTCTAGTGATCGCTATTTGGATTGCTTGTAAACTTTGAAAGTTTGCAAACTACAAATGCTATATCCGGTCTAGTATAATGCATTGCATACATTAAACTTTCTATAGCACTTGCATGTTCAAGTTGTGTAATAGCTCTTCAAATATTTTCTGTTAACTTCTTATTAAAATCATAAGGAGTGTTAAACTCCTTTACTCCCAAGTGATGAGACTTTGAAAAATGTTCACAATGTAATGTGATTGAGTTAACAGAATTCCTCCATCATCTCTTCTAACTTTAATTCCCAAAATAGTATCTACCTCATTGAGATCTTTCATTTTAAAAACTAATATTAGATACTTCTTGGTTTTAGAAACTCCAAGCATATTCATACCAAAGATTAACATATCATCACCATAAAGACATATGATTACACTATAATTTTTAGTGAATTTAGAATAAATGCATCTATCTATAATATTGTGTACGAATCCATTAGAGAGTATCGCACTATCAAATTTTTTGTGCTACTACTTTGGAGCCTGTTCCAATCCACAAAGAGATTTTATCAATTTGCAAACTTTCTTTTCATTTTCAAGAAGAACAAAACCTTCTAGTTGTTCCATATATATCTCTTTACTAAGATCTCTATTTAAAAAAGCTGTTTTAATATCCATTTGGTGTACATGCAATTGATGAATTGATGCTAATGCTAAAAGTACTCTTATAGATGTTATCCTCGCTACAGGAGCATATATATCAAAATAATCAATGCCCTCATTTTGAGTAAAATCTTTGACAACCAATCTTGCTTTAAAGACTTGCACTGAACCATCTGTATTGTATTTTCATCTAAATATCTATTTACATCCTATGAATTTTCATCCACAAGATAGATCAACTAAAACCCATGTATTATTTGACATGATTGAATCTATTTTACCATTTACCACCTCTTTCTAAAAAGCCGCATCTCTTGAAGCCATAGCTTCTTTGAAAGTTTTTGAATCATCTTCAACGTTCAATAAAATGGGTATTTTGTTATAAATTTTGATTCTACTCTCTTCAACTAGGAAACAATTGCTTGTGAAGAAATAAAATCAGAACCTAAATTTTTTTCCTTCTTGATTCTTTGACTCCTTGGTTCAATTTGAGCATTTTCAATTTTTCTTTTATTCAGAGTCATATCACTATTCATTTTCATACCAATAGAATTATGATTCTGTTCATATATAGATTAATCAAAATGCTCATGCACAAACTTATTTTTAATAAATTCAACTTTAACAGATTCTACAATAATAATTGAATCGAAGTCTAAGAGTCTATATGGTTTAGAATGCTGTGCATATCCAATAAAAATACTTACGATGGCTCTAGGACGTAATTTTGTTCTTCATAGATCAGAAACTTTGTAGAATGTAATACACCCCCACACTTTGAAATAATCTAAATTCTATTTTTTTTCATTCTAAAGTTCATAAGGTGATATTTTCATACTTTTAGAAGAAACTCTATTAAGTATATGACATGCAATCAACAAAACTTCACCCCACAAGTTATATGGTAAATGTGCATGCAACAACATAGCATTTATCATATCAACAAAAATCCTATTCTTTGTTTCTGCTAAACCATTTTGTTGTGAGTGTAAGGAGTACTCTTTTGATGTATAATTCTAGACTCTTTACAAAAAAGTATCAAATTCATTAGAAAAATATTTTCCTCCTCTATCACTATGTAGAATTTTAATTTTCTTGCCCTTTTGACTTTCTACTTTAGATTTGTATTCTCTAAATTTTCAGAAGGCTTCATCTTTTGTTCTTAAAAGATATACATATGTGAATCTTGAATGATCATCTATGAAAGTTATGAAATATCTCTCGCCTCCTCTAGTCAAATGTCCATTTAACTCACATACATCAGAATGCACAAGTTCTAACAATTGTGTACTTCTTGCAACATTAGAAAATGATTTTTTGGTCAAATTTCATATTTGTCTACATGTTTATGCTTGCAGGAGATATAAGCATTTTTAGATATAAAATTTAATGAACCAAATTCAAATGTTCTAGTCTAGAATGCTATAACAAAGAATCAGACTCAATAATATAAGCAGAAATATTATTTATTTCATTAATACTAAATTTAAATATGTCATCACATGAATATCCCTTTCCAACAAACATTCCATTTTTAGATATAATAACATTATCAGATTCTCTAACAATCTTGAAACCCTTCTTAGAAAGCAAACTTGTAGAAACTAAATTCTTTTAAATTTTTGGTACATAGAACATATTCTGCAAAATCAACTTCTATCTAGATGTGAAATTTAATTCAACAGTCCTTTTTCTTTTCACTGTGGTAGTAACATGATTTCCCATTAGAACCTCTTCTGGGTTCTTAAGACTTTATAGGATTTGAACTATTTTTTGTCATTGCAGACATGAATAGTTGCACTAGAATCCAACCACCAATCTTGATGTTTTGTTGCACAGCAGCCATGTTCAATTTTGTTATCATTCCAATATGTAACTTAGACACCATTGCCATCAATTCCTTAACAGCCTCTTCTATAATGTTTGCTTTCCTTGAAGTTTCAGAATCAAAATTTTTTCTTGCATTTCTGAACCTGCACTCACAAATATAATGGCTTTTCTTGCCACAGTGGTAACATAGTGCATTCTTCTTCTTATTATTCTTTCTAAAGGTACTGTCTTTTTTTGAAAATTTTAGACTATTATGAGTTTTTACAGCACCACTAAAATTATTCTAACCAACAAAATTAATCTTAGAACTTTTCATCATATATTGTGCATCATGTATATAAATTTCAAATTCAATCTGAAGATGTGTTAGAAATTATTCTAAGATTAATGTGTCAGAAGAATGCAATACTTTCATTCTATAATCATTTGAGGATGGAGAAAGTTTGGACAAAATAGCACCAACTTGGAGTGCATCAGGAATTTTAACTTTAAGATCTCTTAGTTTGAAAACTAAAACTTGCAGTTCATACACTTTATCCATGATTGGCATGTTATTAGTTATTTTAAATTCAAAATATGGCAGAGCTAAGAATTTGTTAGTACCTCTTTTTTCGTTCTTATATGCAGTCTCTAATGCTGTCCATATTTCTCTTAGTGTTTTGAAATTACAATAGAGATCATTTAAGCGATCGTCAGCATATTCAGAATATGTCCACGGCACACTAGTTATTTTCTTCTTATTTTTGTCTTTGTGCCTTCATTTTTGCTATGTCATCTGGTTTAGGATCTGGCAATGCAGGCAGTGTGGGATCAAGCACATATCAAGTTTGATGAAGTCTTGATTCATGATTTTGAAAGTAAGATTCGATTCTTTCTTCATTGTAATATCTCTTTAAAATTGTTAGAAAAATAAGAGTGAGCAGTAAATTTTGAGATATGCAAAAATAATATCTCTAAAGAGATATTGCCGACACATAAGAGTTTGTAGACAATTCTCTTCAAAGATTCAATAAAGTCTCATGGAAATCTATATGATGAAAGATTAAATTTTAGAAAGTCATAGACTCATATTATTTATAAAGATTGAATAGTTATTCTTCAATAGTTATATCTTTTTAAAATTGAAGAAACATATCTGTTCAAATAGATAGTTAATTTATAATAACTGTACATATTTATTTAAATAGATAGTTAACTCATAATAACTGTTCATAGAAATTAATTAAATAATTAATTTTATCTAAAATAAATTGGCCTAAATTTATTTTAACCCCAATTCCAGTTTCAATCCCAAGCCCCCCAAGTCCAAATCATTTAAATATTAATATATATGTATATATTTTATTATATATCCATATGCCATATATATGACAAAAGGATAATTATTTGACTAGACTAGGAAAGGAATCTCCTTTTATACCTTTGAAAATTCTCTTGGCTATCCAATGTGGGATAATAGACTCCCACATAAGTTACAAACTTCTCAACAGAAATACATCATGTTTGGTTCAGGCTTTCAAAAGAGAAAGATGGAAAAATAACTCTCCTGTGGGAATAAGGTTTCTATATTTTATGAAAAAGAAAAACTCATGTGGCACATTAGAAAGTCCAATTTCCACCGACTAGGAATTGGGATAATTTTTTTTCAAAAATACCCTTAAGCTTTTAGATAGAATAGAGTAAGATCTTTGCTTTTATTAAGGGCATAGCAAGTATTTTACATAATTTTTTCAAAAAAATAAATATTCAACCAAATATAAGCCACTGTGAAATGTGTCACTTTTTTATGGTAAATTAAATATAAAAATTATTTTTTCATGCATCACATACCTAGATATCAACTTCCCTAAAAAAAAAAAAATTATAGTGAAGGGAAACTCTTCCCATGAACCAAATGTGTCCTCAAATTTCAAAAAATAGAACATAGCCAACAAAATGTCAAAAAATAGTGCAAATAATAAATAAAAATATCATTTTTTAGAAAATCAAATGGATCTTAAAAATGTAAATAATTAAAAAAAATATTTTAATAAATACCTCGAGTTGGGTATGCCATTACATGCTTCCACCTCAAACACGCTACAACTTTTATTTTAAAGATTCATTCCTGCCCTCACTCTAAGGTGACGTTTGGTGCATTACATAGGTAATGTTGCTATGATAATATGATTGTAGAGGAAATGTGATTATCTGATAAAATTACAAAAAATCCTATATGATAATATTTGGTATGTGCAATAATATTGTTGTAAAATTAAAGAGAATTCTACATTATAGTGTTTGATATACAATTTAGATTATATAGAATATAAGCTAATTTTTTCAAAATACCTCCATCCTTGCTTATTAATTATTATCTATTTTCTAGAGGAACAACTTAATTTTGGGACCAATCATTTTTCGTGATATCACCAATTATATTTTCTTTTCTATTTTCATCAACTGAGACTATCCATAATTTATTTTGATTTATTTTAATAAAAATATTTGATCTTGAAATTATCTTATTATAAGACTGCAGGATTATAAGATTATATGTAATCATATAGTCACCTCCACTCAGACAATCAGATTACTTTTTTTTGAGATAATACGATATTATATATAATATAATATTATTTATAAAAATAATAAAATAAATAATATGATCTAATTATTTATTATAAAATTATATATAATTCTGTCGAGATTGTATACTATCAAATACCCCTTAAATAGGTTACATATCAGGTTGGGTAGTGCTGGGCATCCAACGGGATAGTGTAAATTATCAGGAATAATTAATGCTACCGTCTATTATAGTATGCCTTTTGCTACAGTATTCTAAAGGGTCTTTACGTCATTCTATCTCAACATATTTGTGGCCGTTCAATTTATTGTGAATGGTTTTGATTTATGCACTGGCAACCGGTTATAAATGGTGAAGTGCGGGGCTGGTGCGGTAAATGTATTGAACTTTAAGGTCATTTTGAAATAAGGTTTGTTGCTATTTCTAAAATTACCTTGAACGTTAGAGGCATTTTGGAAGGCCTTTACTTCCCGCTCAGCCTCATTCATTCCCCTCCCTCTCCGTTTCGCCTCCGGGCTTTCCCGTCTACTTTGAAGGGAGCAGCAAGGAACTGGTACTCGGCTCTGAAGCCGGGTACCATATTCTCCTTCGATCAAATGAGCCACCAATTCGTGGCCCATTTTGTCAGCAGCCGGCGTCCCCGGAAAGGTTCGGAGTCCCTCATTAACATCAAACAGAGGGAAGGGGAGTCCATACGGGCCTACGTCAACCGCTTCAACATCGCAGCATTGGAGGTCCGGAACTTGGACCAGTCAGTTGCCATGGCCGCCCTGAAAGGTGGCCTTCAGAAGAATGACCTCTTGTACTCCCTGGAGAAGAAGTACCCCAGGAATTTTGCTGATCTACTGGCTCGGGCTAAAGGATACGCCCGAGCGGAAGAGGCCTTCAAAATGAAGGACGAAGAGACTGCGAGGGAGCGTCAGGCGGGAGATTCTAGTAAGCCCGCAGCCGAGAAGAGGCCAAAGGAAGCCCGACCTCGCTCCCGATCCCCTCCTGGACATAAGCGCGCCCATACTCCCCCCCGGGCACGCAGGCAGAGAAGCCCGGACAACAGGTTTCGACGGGGTTCCCCGCCAGGGAAATTCTGCAGCTACGCCCCCCTCAACACCTCGAAGGCCCAGGTGCTGATGGAGGTCAGGGAGCAGCTCCCTAGGCCGGAGAGGATGCGCACACACCTCGGGAAGCGCAACCCCAACAAGTTCTGCCTCTACCACCGCGACCACGGCCACGACACGGAGGAGTGCATCCAGCTCCAGGACGAGATCGAGGAGCTCATTCGGCGAGGTCGACTCGACAGATTCATCCGCCGCAGGCCTGAGGATAGAAGAGACCGGCCAAGAGCCCTCCCGCCGTCTGAACCGCAGAAAAGGGAGGAGCAGCCCGGGGACCGGCCGCCCATCGGGACCATCGACTCCATCACCGGAGGGCCTCAAGAAGGAGCGGGAATACTGTAAATGTATCGCTTACTATTTCGCTTTGAATCTACTTTTTTTTTTAGCTAACATGCTCCTCCTACTTAACGTGGATGTATTATGACTGGATATGACCCCTCCAAAAACAACGGCCATGTCAGGAACAGGAGGAGAACCTCGTCCTGACATGAGCACAGTCGAAGGCCCGATTTTTTTAGACCGGATGGGGGGAGAGGCCTCACAACGCCCTAATGTGCCCCCACAGCCTTGTTAGGGACAGGAGGAAAATCTCGTCCTAACATGAGCAAAGTCAAAGGTCCGGTTCTTTTAGACCGGATGGGGGGAGAGGCCTCACAATGCCCTAATGTGCTCCCACAGCCCTGTTAGGGACAGGAGAAAAACCTCGCCCTAACTTGAGCAAAGTCAAAGGCCCGGTTCTTTTAGACCGGATGGGGGGAGAGGCCTCACAACGTCCTAATGTGCCCCCACAGCCCTGTTAGGGACAGGAGGAAAACCTCGCCCTAACTTGAGCAAAGTCAAAGGCCCGGTTCTTTTAGACCGGATGGGGGGAGAGGCCTTACAACGTCCTAATGTGCCCCCACAGCCATGTCAGGAACAGGAGGAGAACCTCGTCCTGACATGAGCACAGTCGAAGGCCCGGTTCTTTTAGACCGGATGGGGGGAGAGGCCTCACAGCGCCCTAACGCGCCCCCACAAGCCAGGCTGATAACGAGAACCTCGTGCCGGCTCAAGCAAAATGGAAGACCCGGACTCCTACGGGAGCCGGGTTCCGCCGCCCAGGAAAGCTTCACCCGGACTCCTACGGGAGCCGGGTTCCGCCGCCCAGGAAAGCTTCACCCGGACTCCTACGGGAGCCGGGTTCCACCACCCAGGAAAGCTTCACCCGGACTCCTACGGGAGCCGGGTTCCGCCACCAAGAAAAGCTTCACCCGGACTCCTACGGGAGCCGGGTTCCGCCGCCCAAGAAAGCTTCACCCGGACTCCTACGGGAGCCGGGTTCCGCCGCCCAGGAAAGCTTCACCCGGACTCCTATGGGAGCCGGGTTCCGCCGCCAAGAAAAGCTTCACCCGGACTCCTACGGGAGCCGGGTTCCGCCGCCCAGGAAAGCTTCACCCGGACTCCTACGGGAGCCGGGTTCCGCCGCCAAGGAAAGCTTCACCCGGACTCCTACGGGAGCCGGGTTCCGCCGCCAAGAAAGACTTCGCCCGGACTCCTAAGGAAGCCAGACTCCATCCGCTACTTCGCCAGCAAGGGTTAAAAATAGTGGCGAGACTTGGCCACATGACGAGATCGGAGGGAAGGGGAGGGTCCCTTCCCACGACGACATCTAAGCCAAACAAGCCAAACGACGAGAAAGGGTCAACGGACGACAATATCGGTGCTACGCGTGGGCAAGGTAACACAAAGCGTTTTTTCTTCATTTTCGATATACGTACTACAGGGCCAGGACGGCCAGGGAAAGAGGGACAAAACGACAAGAAGAAAGCAGCTACAAAAAAGGGGTGACTACAAAAGAACTCTAAGGAGGTCCTGTTCCCTCCGACCTAGGGTTATCGCCTCCATCCCTCAACCAGGACTGCCTCAGGTTCTCCACTGCTTCTTCTAGTTCTTCCTTCTTCCGCAGCACATCCTGGAGCGTCTGACGAAGATGTCGGCTCTCTGCCTCCGCTTCTCGACGCCGCTTCCGCAGAACTTCAGACTCCACCTCCGCATCCGCGACGGCCTTCCGCTCGAGCGCCAGTTGGATTTTCACTTGCTGAAGTTCGGCTGTCTTCTCCCCAAGGGAGACGGAAATCCCCTCGACAGTGCCCCTCAGGGCTAGGAGCTCTTCGGTATCTTGGGCGTTAGCAAGCTGCGCCCTAGTTACCAACTGCCTCTGGAGACGAACGACCTCATCCACCGCTTGACGGAATCTCCCTTTGTGCTCTTCTACCTGCCGGCGCCAGCTGGCCCGCTGCACATCGTGGCTCATCTCAGCATCTTGAAGCTGCTTCTGGAGGTCGGAGACCTTCTGCGACCATTTCTGCTCATCCTGCGCTGTGAGCCGGGATGAGTTCCCTTCCAGCTGGCCGATCCTCCTCTTCGCAGCTGACAGCTCCACCTTAAGGGCGCTGATCCTGGCTTCTTGAGCCCAAGTTCGGTCGCTGGCGCTCTTCGTACATTCCTCGAGCTCCTTTGTGAAGTTCGCCTTCCTCCGGCTGTAGTCCATGATTGCCTTCACTTGGAGACTCCTGAAGTGGGCGGCCTCAGCGGCGGCCTCGGAATAGCATTTTTTCGACTTGCGGAGCTCGTCCTCCGACTTCTTCAACTTCTTCGTCAGGTGGAGGACCTCCTTTCTTAGCCGTTGGATAGTTGACTTCAGCGGGACCCCCAGGGGCAAGGGGAGTGCTTCGGCAGGGCACTGCCATCGGAAGAAGCAAACGTCAAAGACCGACTCATTACAAGAAGAAAGGCAGAAAAGAAGGAGCAGGGAGAAGGAAAGGTCATCCACAATAAGAAATTCGACTTTATTGATTAATCTTGAAGACAAGCGGAAAGGAAATATGGCGACAAAAGAAAGATACAAGATCGGAGGTCTCAGACCTCGGGGGCAGGGGGTGGAGAGCATGGCGCGGGGGGTGCGACTGCGGTAGCGGCGGACGAAGGGGCGGCCTCGTCGTCAGACTCCTCCAAAAAGCCGAGATCAAGGTCGGGGTATCTACTGGCCACCCTCTCTCGGCAGAGCTCGAATCCCTTGGTGAACGCCTCCAGACCGAACTGGACGTTCAGCTCCCTCATCTCCGCAGAGGCCTTGAACTCCTCCACCGCAAGGGTCCTGGCCTCCGAGACCAGAACCGGAGTCTGCTCGGCCAGATGGGCGACCTCGGCCTCCGCCTTCCTCGCCGACTCCTCCAAGCTTCGTCTCTCCTCCTCCCGGACTTGTCTTTCCTCTTCCCGGTCTTGCCTCTCTCTCTCCAGGGCCTCCCGGAGGGCGGCCACCTCGGCCGTCTTCGCTTGAAGACGGGCAACCTCGTCCTGGCAGCGCTCCTCCGCCTGAAGAAGGTCCCTCCTCATGCAGCTCGACGCCTCGACATAGGCGAAGAGCTGGTGCCCGATCTGCAAGGACGGATAGAGAATTACAACGAAGACCGAGCGACCATGCAAATAAACATCCGCTTACCTCAAGAAAGGACCCCAAGGTGTCCCAGGCCCGCTGCTCGGGATCGGCGCGGTCGATCCTCTCCACGACATCGGACAGAATGCAACCATCGAGCAGCCGCCTGATCAGAGCTTTGTCGTTGAAGGGGTTCTCCGATCCCCCCTCGGAGCAGACGGACTCATCTACAGCAGCTCGGTGGCTGCTCGACCTGCGGGCCACCGATTTCCTCCTCCTCCCCGCGGCGGGCGCATCGGTGGGGCGGACCTCCGGAATGGGGACCCCAGTCGGCGGGCTCCTTGAGGGAGCCCGGGGGGCCGCTGGCTCGGCATCCGAAGGAATGTCGATGGCCGGGGTCGCCTGGACGGGCGCAGCCAAGCTCGTCTCCTCCACCCTGGCCCTCTTCGCCGAACCGGAGGTCGTCGCGCCCTTCCTCTTTTGAGCTCTCATAGCCTTGGCGAGCATCCGTGTGGCTTCGGCGTCCATTGCTAAAAAAAAAAAAAAAAAAAAACAACAGGAAAAGAAAAGAAGAAAGGAAAAGCGGCACCGATCAGTCCGGAGTCAAAAAAAAAAAAAAGAGGAAAAAAGAAAAGAGAAAAAGGGAAAAAAGAAGAGAGAAAGAAAGAGGAAGAAAAGAGCAAAAAAAAAAAAAAAAAAGAAGAGAGAGAAGAAGAAGACAAGAAAAGGAAAGATAAATACTTGCTGGATCCTGAGGGCTCAGGCCGATGTTGAAAAGAAGCTGCTCCTTCAGAAGGTTAGGAAGGGAAGGAGCGGGATAACTCAGAAGCTTCTGGGCAGCCTGGAGGTCGTCCTCTCCCAGGCTGGGAGCCCGATGGACGGAATCCCTCAGAGACCCCCAAGGGGGCAGACCTAGTTCCAGGGTCGAGCAGTAGACAAAGAGAAATTTCCCCTTCCAGTTGTGAATCGAAGAAGGGGCGCCGTTCAGCAACCCCTTCTTACCGAACTGGGGGGAGAAGTACCACCAGTCCTTCGCTGAAGGATGGCGTTTGAAGGTGTAGAAATGCCTGAACAAGGAGAGGGATGGCTGGACCTCGGCTATATGGCAGAGGGAGAGAAACCCTATCAAAAACCTAAAGGAATTCGGAGCCACAGAGGCGGGAGAAATGTCTAAGAAGCGAAAGAAGGTGGCAACAAAGGCAGGAAGCGGAAGCCGGAGTCCGGCACGGAATACCTCCTGGTACAAACAAAAGCGACCAGGAGGGGGAGCGCTGGCCCGGTCTGAGGGGCCGGGAAGCTCCAGGTCGTACTCCGAAGGAACCCCGTACCGAGCCCTTATCAGAAGGAGTTCGTCCGGAGTCGACGAACATGGAATGGCGCCCGGTGCGAAGACCGGGCGAGGCCCTGCCCCGGACGCGGGTTCGTCCGCAGAGACAGGGGCCTGGGGGTTCGAAGCAGAAGAACTCCCAGAACTGACAGGGGCAGAAGAGTCGGAAGACATTTTTCGGGGGGAGAACCTAAAGGATCCTAGAAAGGCAAACCGAGAAGGGAACGAGACGCCGAAGGTCAACTCAGAAGAAGACACAAAAAAAATGAAAAGAGGAGAAGCCCCTAGGCGGTAAGAAGAAGAAGGTTGGCACTAACCTATCTTGCTCTGGGGACCTGGAGAGCGAGAAACGGAAGGCGCCTACAGCTCGAGAGGGCGTTCGCTAGAGCAGACTCTCGGGGAGAGGACAGACGCCAGCAAGAAATCAGAAATGAAGTGGGACGCCTGAAGGGGGGAGGACGGGTTTAAATAGACCCTGGGATCCGACGCCATAATGATCTCGAATCTCCCAAGGCCAGTCCGCATCCGACGCGTGTCCCACTCCCCGTGACAGGCGGCTAAAGGCGGCAGGCGATTGGCAGGGTCATAATTACGCCGTACCTAGGCCAGCGTACCTGCGGAGTCTTCGAAGCGTCCCCTCGTACCGCCCCAATTCGAAAAGACTCCGGCACGCACTCATTTAATGCCAAAATATCTGGGAGCGGCAGGGCGCAGAATTCGAAGGGACGGTTTCGGCTGTACCTCTGTGTACTTCCTTCATTTGAAATTCAAACTCGGATGTAGGGGGACTGGTGTTGGGTATAAAATACCCACAGCCGAAACCCTCAACGGAATCGACATCAGTGCAGCTCCGTCCGGACTCCTACGGGAGCCGGGCTCCACCGTCGACAGCAGCGCAGCTCCGCCCGGACTCCTACGGGAGCCGGGCTTCACCGCAGACAGCAGCGCAGCTCCGCCCGGACTCCTACGGGAGCCGGGCTCCACCGCCGACAGCAGTTGCAGCTCCGCCCGGACTCCTACGGGAGCCGGGCTCCACCGCCGACAGCAAGTGCAGCTCCGCCCGGACTCCTACGGGAGCCGGGCTCCACCGTCGGCATCAGAACAGCTCCGCCCGGACTCCTACGGGAGCCGGGCTCCGCTCTCAGTATAAACTGCTGGTAAGCTCCATCCGGACTCCTACCAGAGCCGGACTTCACCCTTAACTTTGATTGCAGCGCAGCTCCGCCCGGACTCCTACGGGAGCCGGGCTTCACCGCCGACAGCAGCGCAGCTCCGCCCGGACTCCTACGGGAGCCGGGCTCCACCGCTGACAGCAGTTGCAGCTCCGCCCGGACTCCTACGGGAGCCGGACTCCACCGCCGACAGCAAGTGCAGCTCCGCCCGGACTCCTACGGGAGCCGGGCTCCACCGCCAGCATCAGAACAGCTCCGCCCGGACTCCTACGGGAGCCGGGCTCCGCTCTCAGTATAAACTGCTGGTAAGCTCCATCCGGACTCCTACCAGAGCCAGACTTCACCCTTAACTTTGATTGCAGCGCAGCTCCGCCCGGACTCCTACGGGAGCCGGGCTTCACCGCCGACAGCAGCGCAGCTCCGCCCGGACTCCTACGGGAGCCGGGCTCCACCGCCGACAGCAGTTGCAGCTCTACCCGGACTCTTACGGGAGCCGGGCTTCACCGCCGACAGCAGCGCAGCTCCGCCCGGAGTCCTACGGGAGCCGGGCTCCACCGCCGATAGCAGTTGCAGCTCCGCCCGGACTCCTACGGGAGCCGGGCTCCACCGCCGGCAGCAGCGCAGCTCCGCCCGGACTCCTACGGGAGCCGGGCTTCACCGCCGACAGCAGCGCAGCTCCGCCCGGACTCCTACGGGAGCCGGGCTCCACCGCCGACAGCAGTTGCAGCTCCGCCCGGACTCCTACGGGAGCCGGACTCCACCGCTGACAGCAAGTGCAGCTCCGTCCGGACTCCTATGGGAGCCGGGCTCCACCGCCGGCATTAGAACAGCTCCGCCCAGACTCCTACGGGAGCCGGGCTCCGCTCTCAGTATAAACTGCTGGTAAGCTCCATCCGGACTCCTACCAGAGCCGGACTTCACCCTTAACTTTGAGTGCAGCGCAGCTCTGCCCGGACTCCTACGGGAGCCGGGCTCCACCGACGACAGTGAGTGCAGCTCCGCCCGGACTCCTACGGGAGCCGGGTTCCGCAAGTGTAGCTCCGTCCGGACTCCTACGGGAGCCGGGCTCCGCTCACGACCCCAACCGCCAGGAGGACCTCTCCCGGACCACAACAGAAATCGGGCTCCGACCGTTGCCGAGCTTTAATCGGCAGATCCACGCCCCCTGACAGGCCCTCAAAACGGCCATGACCCTGCTCCACTTCCTGTGGCGGACTCCGCGCAGTATCGTCATCTCCTGACAGGCCGCAGTAACCATAGCCACCCTGCTCCACTTCCTGTGGCGGACTCCGCACAGCTCCGCTATCCCCTGGCAGGCCACAGTAACGGCCACGAACCTGCTCCACCTCCTGCGACGGATGCCATGCGATTCTCCTATCCGCTGACAACGGACGCCGCTCCACCCCTCATAACAGATTCCACGTGGCGGGCCAAGGTGATGGCCACGCGTCTGCCCCACTACCTTTCGCAATCAATTCCCCTGACCATGGGCGGCCCACTACCAGGCGGTTACAAACGTCGCCATCAGTCCGTTGCCTCCTCCGCCTATAAAAGGAGGACCCAGATACGTTATTCTTTAAGCTCCTTTTCCTTATCTAAAAACTCTGCTAAATTCTCCGTTCGAGCACTCCATTCTTGTTGAGGCAGAGAACTGACTTGAGCGTCGGAGGGTCTTGCCGGAGCAACCCTACCTCCGGTTTAGACTTCCCTTGCAGGTCCCGGCGGCGACCGCGGCTTCCCCGACTCTAGCTTCTCCGGCGCAAGCGAATTTTTGCACCAACAATTTCTTAGACACATTGCCTCAAGGATTTGTCATTCTTCTGCGTTACGAGTTGATTTGCACTCGTGAGCATCAGGATGTGGTCTATGTACTGTGGATTATGTAACAATGCATCTGATGGTGGTGTCTGGTAGCGGGTGATCTTTATGGAAGCCATCGATTGCGCCTTACTGAGCTAGAAGTCAACAGGTGAAGCGAGATACATTAATCCATTTAGTATCTTGTAATGGACTAGACGAACATTTTCATTAGACGAGTCTCTTCTGCTAGCTGTTTCAGTCTAGGTGAGCATGCCCACCAGAACATGGTTGAAAAATTACTATGGTTAATGCCAGGTTGAAACCGTGTTGTTACGTCAGTTGGCTTTCTTTTTTTGCTGATATGAAGTCATTGGGTTGTATAACTATACTCAACGATAGGCTTGTGGCCTGTGGATCTCATGAAGGTTACAAGAAAATTTGTACCAAAGAAGCTAAAGGACATATGCTCATCATAAATTTTTTAGTTTTTTATCTTAAGTTTTAAGAAAAAACACTTTCATTTTCAGTTTGATTAACTTGTTTTAGTAAAATCTGTGAACCAGATAGCCCCTTAATTAGGTTCCAATCATCAGAATCAACTTAATACATGTCCTATCCAAGGCCTTGGTGTGAATTCTTAGCAGAGATGACCAGAAACAACTTGGGTATCATCTAATGTTGTAGACGTGCTGCCAGCTTCCCAAAGTTGTGGATACTTGACGGTAGTTTGGGGATGAAAGATTTGCAGTCTTTCTATGAAACATTTCACCAAACATTTTCTACTCCTTCACAGCACAAGGGGCCAATGCATGTGTTGTGGGCAGGCCGTGGGAAGACCTCCCTTAATAGTTTCACATCGGGCAATTTTGATGTGTGCATGTGTTTAAGAGGGATACGAGTACATCTTCCCTCACGAGACGTCTTTTGCCCATTGGGCGAAAAACAAGGCCGTCTACGTAACACTGGGCTGAAGAGGTACAACCGCCGGTAGGATCCGATCAGGGCTCCAGACCACGGGCTCCAGGGACAACCTTCGGTGGGGGCGTGCCGGTCATGAGGAGATCAGAGGATAACACGAGGAGGTGAAGAACATACCGAAAACAACGAGGAGCACAAAGCATGGTGTCTGTCGTGGAGCACAACACGCTGGAGAGGAGTAGAGGATCATGATAGAGGAAGAAATATGGGGAAGACGACCGTGGGAAGAAAAGAGTTGAGCCAGCTTGGTTCAACAAGAGGAAAAATAATAAAATATTTTAAAATATCTTAAATACTCTTATTAGTTGGACGGTTCAGATTTGTCCGTGACTCTTAATAAAATATTATAAAAAAGTATCACAGTAAAATCCATTGTAGAATGGATGGTACCGTACAACGAGAAAAAAGAGAGTTTAGGGTCTGTGAAAGCTAGGAACAGAAACGCATGGGAAATATATAATTTAGACAAAATCGAAGGATTTCAATTGAAACTCTTTCGTCTCTCTCAAAGCCTTTGATCCCTCAGCGCCTACTCCCCATCTGGCATAATCCACCTCGACGACCACCTTGCCTCCCTCGTCCAACTCTCTGCTCCAAGCCCGATCTCTGCCTCCCCCATCGATCTCCTCTCCAAGTTCCTCCTCATCTCCACCTCCTTCATTGCCCTCCATGCCGCCACCTGTCACGTCTTCTTCCGCGACGTTGTTCCGAGTATCCCAAGCCTCCTTCACCCACCTCCCCCACATTTGCCATGTTGGCCACCATCATCACTCCCTCCAGGACTGCAACCCCACTGATCAGTCCGACTTCTCTTGCCTCATCAAGTCGATGGCCGAGTTCGTTCCAGCCAAGACCAAGCTCCCTCTCAGTCCCATCATCCGCCCTCCCTTCCCTCTCGCCAAATTGCTTTGTCGGTCGTGATCAAGGAAAACATAATGCCTCATGAATGCCGGCTCTGGCAAGCAGTTGGCAACCTGCGCTTAATAAAATTCCATAAATACCCCAAGTTATTAGGCCATAAGAATTTTTTTTTTATATTTCATAAAATAATACTAAAGAGTGTATAGCCAAACCTAAGCTATATTTGATATTTTTATTAATATTTTAAAAAATTTAAAGAAAATGTTGACCACATAGATCTCTTGCTAAACCATATTGTTAGCTCAAAAGATGATCGAATGGTCACAGATGAGGGGGCACATTATTGCTATGAATGTTCATTGAGAAGATTGTTAGTTATGACATAACTTAGATGGAAAGGAAGCTCGAGAAGAGTATCTTTTAGCGGTGCCAAATCATCCGATGAGTCATAAAAACTTTTCAAAAAGATAATGTTATATATTTATTTCTAATTCAACTTTTCCTAAACTTTTTCCCATGAAAATCATTCTACCAACATTCTTTGATCTGACTAGCTGGAATAATTGCTCAAATGTATCTAATTGCGAGCTAACTTTTGGCATCAGAATCATAGAATCTATTGCAATATAATTTCATCTCGAGATTTGAGTGACTGGAGTTGGATGGTGATGACAGATCGGTGGCAACAGGACCTGCAAGAAAAGTCCTCGACCAGATATGATTCTGTTGGGGATCCTCCGATGTTCAAGTTAAAATTCTGGACAACAGAAAGAAGAAGTGATCGGTTAGTTGAGAGAGAGGAGATTTCATACCTTGGAAATCTCTTATGGATCTTTATTTATAGGCAGAGGCTGAAGAGCCATGAGAAAAAAAGAGAATGAGACGGTTAGCTTTGACTTATCTAGAGAGATACGATTGTTATCTTCTTCCTTATCTGCCTATCATAGACTATTATGTCATGGTCATTTGAATTTTGAAAGAGATACAGAATTATCAGATTATGTCTGATCCGATAAGGGGGATCTAGAATCGGATCAGTAGCCAAGCAAGGGTCAGAGTTGTCGAAGTAAGTGAATCAGGAGTGGCTGATTGAGCCTTGGAACCTTTGTGTCTTCGTATACCTCACATTTTCAGTCAGTACGAAATCAACCCCAACATAAGCCCCCTATTTCGAAGTCTGATTCAGAATTTGGTCGGACGAAGGGAGTACTTCAGCTTTACCGATATCATGCCATGTCTATAGCTCTCAATGAGATGAAGGGTCACATCACTTCGATGTTTGCAACTTCTTAGTCATCAAGATCTTTATCGATTTTGTTCGCTAAAAAATGAGGGGCCTTCGAGGATCCCGTAAGTTATCCCTCGTTTGTTATTGAAGTCGGTGGGCTGAGGATCCTTATAGGTTAGCCCTCTGAAAGTACTTTTAAATTAGCCTTCACTTTTCGATCAGTCAGGATCTTCATGGGTTGTTGGTTTGTTGAAAAGCGAGTGACCTTCGAGAGTCCTATAGGTTAGCCCCTGCTTTTCAACTATCGAGGTTTTCTGTCCACGTCGTTTGCTGCCAAAGTTGATGGGCTGAGAATCCTTATAGATTAGCCCTCCGAAGGTCCTTATAGGTTAACCTCTACTTCTCACATGACTAAGGTCTTCATGGATGTTGGTTTGCTAAAAAATGAGCATGGCCTTCGACGGTTCTTATAGGTTAGCCCCACTACTCAGTCATAAAGGTCTTGAGTTATGAAAATGCATATAAAAGATAAGAGAACTCACTGGACCAGCTCTGGCTGGGCCCTTCGATTTTTGAGTTAAATCGAGTTTTGGAATAAAAAAAATGATAGATAATTAGACTTGTGTTACATTATTTTAATTGGTTAGTCTCTAGTCAGCTTTCATTGGTGGGCGTTCTTAAATCACTTCATTTTGACTTTCGAGAGTTCGGCTTCGAGAGATTGATCTTTGAGAGTTTGGCCTTCAGGAGCTCACTTTTGGAGGGTCGACTTTTGGACGGTCCATACCAGGAGCTCGACCTTCTTAGATCGGCCTTGGGGCTTCATTTTAGCATCGAGCTTTACTTCAATCTTGGTCCTTCATCTCAGTTGTTGGTCTTTTGCTTGATAGCCCTACCTTGGTGTTGTTTAGATTTATCTTCTGATGACTCGACCTTCTGATGATGTTGATCTTTTGAGGCTGGTCTTCTAGTGACTTAGGCCTTGGGCTATCTTTACCTCAGCTTAGTCCTCACCTCATTTTTGGATTTGATTTTCACCATGGCCTTATTTAATTTTTGCCTCGGCTCATGTGCTCAAGGATATGTTGCCCTTATTTTTGTTTTAGTTTTGCCTTATTTTTACTTCAGTTTTGTCTTGATCTTTGCTTTGAATTGGTTTGATTTTGACTTTGGATCGATCTTGATTCTAACTTCAGATTGACCTTGATTCTGATTTTGGATTAATCTTGATCATGGCTTCAAATTGGCCTAGATCTGACTTCGGGTTGGGTCTGGATCTGGCTTCAAATTAGCTTGGATCTGGCTTTGGATTGGGCCTGAATTTGGACTTCGGATCGGCCTTGTTCTGGCTTCGGATCGGCCTTGTTCTAGCCAGCTCTGGTGGCACTTGATTGTTGCTCTATATAAGCATCTATTTTAGATCATAGAAAACTTCAGTGTCTGCAAGATCATTGCAACTCCTGTCTTTTCAACACACCCTATCCTTCTAATGCGATGAGTGTACATGTCATCAATTGATGTTGGCATTAATAACATGAGCAACATCTGGGATATCAATCCCATGACCTAGCACATCTGTTGCTACAAGAACATTGAACTGCCTTCTCTTGAATCCCTCAAGGCTGATCTCTCATTGCTCCTATGACTTCCCTCCATGAACTGTCGTCACCCTATGGCCCAATCTATCCAAGTCCTTGGCCTTTACATCCACAGTCTTCTTCATGTTGCAAAACACAATGGCCGTCTTATCACCGAGGTCACCAAGCAGCTTTTCAAGCTTGGGCATCTTCTCTGACTCCTTCACCATGATTAGCATAGTTGTCATTGGAGTGGTTGCGCTAGTAGAAGTGGTTCTCGATGCGATGGTGGGAGCGTTGGTGGGCATGATGGCTTCAGAGGCCCGTACTTGAGCGAAATCGACACCATCGACAGCCCTTTTAGTGGCTTTGGAGGTGAAGATTGCACTTCCATGGGAGAACTTCGAGGCCGATGGAAGTTGAACCTACTTTGTTTGGACCTTCTTTGGTCGGATGTGAAGGAAAAGCACGGTGGCTCACTTCGGTCGGGCACATAGGAGGAGCGGGGGGCTTGCTTTGGTTGGGCCTATTTTGATTAGGCCTGTGCGTGTAGGTAGACCGCGACATCGTCCGTGGGAGTATGATCGATGGTGATAGGTGTAGAATCTGGTGTGGCTTTCTAAACACTACCAAAAAATTGTTAATTACTGATGGATAAAATCCATTTTTACTCGGTCTCTTTTCCATCGCTAAATTTGATAGAAACCGCCTAGTGATTGATTAGCGATGAAACTAAGACTGTAGCAAAATGCTTCGTCGCTAAACTAGTGATGGATGTTTTTGTTGTCCATAATTTATCGCTAAATTTATTTAGTGATAGATTAATGATGCCATTTCGGTCGTTGCTAAAATCATGGCACAATCCTAATAAGATGCAATGATTTGTCTCTAATGTATCACAATTCCGTCGCTAAAAAAAAATAAAAAAATCAAAATATCGGTAATCTGTCATTATGCGGTCTTTAATATAATTACAAAAAATTATCATCTATTGCTATTCTGATAGTATTCAGTTGATAATATAATATATGATTCATCGTTATTTTGTCACTAGTTTGTCATTAAAACTAAATATTTTCCATCGCTATGTTGTCAATATGTGGTCGTTAATATAGTATTTCATTAGTCGCTAGTTTGTTGCTAGTGTGTCGTTAAATATAAATATATTTTGTTACTATTCTGTTACTATACTATTTATCTAACATCTTTGATAGTCTTTAATCTGTCGTTATTCTATTGTTAATTTTATTTTTAAGATTAGATTCCGTCAACAGTCCGTCTCTATTTTGTCACTAAAATTTTTAATTTTTCTTTCTATTTTTTTCAATACCAAAAATTAATACCTATATAACTAATAACATTCAGCAATATCCAATCTCCTATTCCCTACGTCAGGCTATATCAATTCCTCCATTTTCACAAGATACACTCAATCATGAAATCTATAATATTTTATCCAAAATCAGTAAATTATTATATTCACAATACCATAAGTATGTGCAAATGCACATAGAATACATATAATGTCAATTATATATGTCTAAAACACATGAAATACCCAAACAATAAAGTATCCAAAACATAACAAGTGGCACAAAATAAACTATGAAGTGCTTAGATTTGTATCCCCTCCACCACAGCTATGTCCACTTCTATCTTCCTCTGATGCATGTTGCTTCAAAGTAGAGCCCTAAACATCATATATCCATGTATAAGTATGATACAGCACAAAAAATGAAGAAAGATATAAAAGTTGTATTTTTTCAACTACCTGAGGTCAAGTTGGAGTTTGAGCCACCGAAGGAAATATCGATGGAGTGTATGGGTGTGATGGCATCCATCCAAAAGGAGTAGCCCACCAAGCAGATGACCAACGCCATGGAGCTATAGTCGGAGTCATGTCTGAAGATCTAGGAGAATTCTCAGTTGTCGATTCAGATGATGTCAGTGGTGGTTGTGGATGTATCAATTGAGACAAGCCATGAAGAATCCAGTCTATCGATTGTTGTTGTGCAAGAAGAACCTGACCTATTGAATTTTGTTGCATTTGAATATTCTGATTTAACTTATCCATATTCTTCCACATAAGATGCATCTCCCTTGTCACCTGATTGTTCGAACGTGGCTGTGCACCACATCCAATGGTGCTATTTTAAGATGATGGATAGTTGGATTTAGATGGAGGAACTAAGGTATAACCTAATCCAAACACTCTGCTCTTTTTAGAAGATCCCGTAGCAGCCAGCCAAGCCTCCTCATCTAAAGAAGGATGGGAAGATAAGTCCTTACCATACTTCTGTCGTATGATAGTATCATATTTCTCCTACAATGTAAAATCAAAAAAAAAATCAATATATAAATAATTAATATGACAACATGCCTTACGACAGTAAATATATGCAAAATAGAAAAGAACAAAAGAAGAAAAATACTTACACTCACTATCTTTGCTTTCTCAGATGTAAATGTACCATCTTTTCTCTTATAAGTGTATTCAAATAACTCTTTGTGACATATCGGTCTACTGAGCATCATTTTCTGTAATAATTTAAAGACTGTAAATTAATGCTCAATGCTTATGAAAAAGTACCATAAAGGAAACAACAATTACTTCAAATATGTCTCCAAACATTGATCTGAACTCAAATGTCAACAACTATGGTAAAAAAAGAAATGGAAAAACACTAATGCCGTTGATTCCTATCTTCTCAAGTCTTCTATTTTAGTTTGTCGCTACAATATATCTTTTGTTACAGCTTAAATAAATATTCTATCTTCTACCAAAAAAAATATTAATCTGAAAAAGATGTGGAAGGTTGGAATATTGACGGTGTAATTAAACACATCTCCAAATATTGAAAAAATCAAAAATCAAATTAAAAAATCAAGGTACTTGCAGGATAAGATTAGTACCAAAGAGAATCCTAAAAGTACATACCATACACCTACCATGAGCATATATGGTAGCAAACCCGCCTGTGTAGATGCTCATATCAGACTGTTGACGGTTCTTTGATGTAGTCTTCGACTTCTTCTGCCATTCTTCCTTTGTCCACTCTACCATCAAACTAGTCCATTTCTCAGCAGTCATAAAAGAGGACCCTTTACCAATTGTTTCACTCAAATCTTCTGTATTATTATTTTGCATTACCCATTTTCTTAAATAGTTTAGTCTTTGACTAAGTCATCTTCCTGCAACCTTCATGAAAATCTTTTTCAATATATCTTTAGTAAGGCCAGGAGCAAATTTATAACTATCCTATAAATGTAATACAAGCACATCAATCAGTAAAAAGTATTAACCTAAAATCAATAAAAATAAGAATCAAGTATGTAATTACTAAACAAGTTTGTTTCATATATACAAGAAACTCATGAAACAAGAAGTTCTTCAACTCCATGGGATACATGGACCATCTGATACAACCATTTGGAAGGTTATCCAAAACCTTCCTTGAGATGTATCGCGCGACATCACCGAGATAGAATTTCTCTCTAAAACAAAAATAGTACAAAAAAATCATAGTTAAGTGCCAACATGTACATTTATAAAATATAGAACAACCACAAAGCCTACTTTTATTTTTACTCATGGTGCATGTGTAGGAACAACAATCAACTCAATCCCAACTAAGACAGGCTCTTCATCATCTTCGAAGATCGATTCTGGTTCTCCTGATGCTATATTTGCAGCTGCTGTAGGTGGTACTGTATCTCGGGTTACCTCTGGTAGTGGTGCTGTCTCGAGTAGCATTGTCTTGGGTTGTCTCTAAATATTCTGTGTCTGGAGGTGTGTTGTCTTGGACTATCCCCGATGGTGTGGTATCTTGAGGTGCATTGACTATAGTTGGAGATGCCGTTAAGTCTGGAGGTGTAGTCTCTTGAGCTGCATTTTTATCCAAAATACAGGTATTAATGTCATTATGCATTCATGTCATGACAATGTAAAGATCATTTATTAGATATGCTGCTATTGTCAGTAATTAAATATGCTGCTATTTAATCTTCTTTTATAAGAAAAGAACCATTAATCACATTAAATATCTTGATTACATGCTTCAATTATTTCCAAAAGTAGTTTTTAATTCAATAAATACCATACTGCATTTATCATCAGCAGAATATAAAAAATAACATGCATGCCAAATGCAACTCACAAGTTGTGTGGTTAGATGGAGATTGTTGCAGAGATCCATCTTCAGATTGATGTTGATCACCCCCTTTCAACATTTGTGCACAATATTTTGTGATCCCCCTTTTTGGAGCCAATTTTCCTACTTTAGAATTCTTCAAACTCTTCAAACGCCTCATATTATTTTTTGAAACAAATATCACATAGTAAAAAACATCATGAAAACTCATATAAATACATAAAAACTAAAGAGCATAATTTTTTTACAAAAAAAAAATACAACATTATACTTACTACAATATTAAACAAAATTAGTAACATCGTCACTAGGTGCATCTGGTTCCAACTCGACATTGTCTCTCGTCTCACCATCATCACGATCATGTTGGAGCTCTTCTTCCTCTTCTTCTATATCCTCAACTTTTGTCTCCATCGTCAATATCATCAACATATCTTAACACCTCTCTTGGATCAACTTCTTTTGCTTGATTAAGTATCATGGTTTCATTACGATTATCATCCATAGCAGAATCAATGTGAGGTGGTCTTATTTCATCATCTTGGTAATAATCATCATCCTTTGATCTCTCTTCTATTGACTCATTTTCATATATCTCATTGGGAAACAATTTGGCTTTTACTTTACAAACAGCCCACCAATCATTTCTTTCTTTATTCTTTGAATTCAGATACTTGGTATAGTACACTTGTTGCGATTGGCTTGCTAATATAAATGGCTCATATGTACTCAATTTTGACTAGTGATTAACATTAATAATGTTGTACTTTTTGTCAATCCTAACTCCTTGTGAAGGGTCAAACCGATGACATTTGAAAACAACTACATGATTACCATGTCCAATGTAATCCAATTCCAACACCTCTTCCACAATGCCATAGTAATCTAATTCATTTTCATTATAACTGTTCCCCCGAACACAAACAGCACTATTATTTGTCCTCTTATTCTGCCCATAAGCACTAGTGTGAAATCGATAACCATTCAGTATATAACCATTGTAACATCGCACTTCTTTAGAAGGACCATAGATCAACTTTCGAACTTTTGGGTCTTGAATTTCATTTCTATTAGCCTAAAATAGAAACAGCAGTATAAAAAGCTTCAGGATCACGAAATGCCATATTTCATTTGAATAAATTAAATTATGTAACTAAAACTTACAAGCTCTTTTATCCACTGAGAGAAATGTAGTTCACGCACTTTCTCAACCTCAGCATCAGTAATAGAAAGATTATTTTATCGTAATTCATTGTCAAATTCTCTAGCAATTTATGCGAGGACAACCTAATTAGCATTCATAAACTAGTACAAATAAATAGTATATGATTGGAATGAGTAAATATAAGATGGACTGAAAACTTACTCAATATAAGTTTCAACCTCCATGCAATTTAGGAGAACGTATAACTCAGCAGCTCGTATCTCTTCATCCGACAAATACCGTTTCCAACTTCTCCTTAATGGACGACCCGAATATGTGAATATAGATAGGCGATCTTGAATATCAACATATCCACCATCATCATTTCGAGGGACTTTAGTTCATTGGGTTTGAATATGAGGTTCAAAATAAAGAGAGCAAAAATTAGAAATTTCTTCAACTATATAAGCTTCGCTAATAGAACCTTCGACCTTAGCTTTGTTGCGAACTTTTTTCTTTAATTCATGCATGCACCTAAAACAATAAGCATAAAGAACTAATGATGGAGAGATTTACCTCTCAAAAGGGTACACCCATCTATATTGCACAGGCCCTCCTATCTTTGCCTCATATGGCAAATGTATGGTCAGGTGCTCCATTGAATTGAAAAATGCGGGAGCAAATATTTTCTCTAACTTACAAATTATCTCCACTATATTTTTCTCAAGCAATTCCATCTGACTTACTTGAAATTCAAGAATATATAAATATCTGAAGAATTGACTGAGCTCAGTCAATGCCCCCCATATTGGCTTAGGTAGTAGATCACGAAATGCCAAAGGTATCGATCTCTGCATGAATACATGACAATCATGACTTTTCATACCATATATTTTACCCTCATCCACATTTACACCTCGAGCTATATTAGAAACATATTCATCTGGAAACCTCAATTGTTTAACCCACTCGCACACATCCTTAATTTGGTTTTGTGCTAAGATAAAGGATGCCTTGGGTTTAACCAATTTGCCTCCAACTTCTTTTAACTCAAGCTCTGGTCATTTGCAAAACTGTTTTAAATCACAACGAGCTTGCAAAGTATCTTTTGTCTTGCCTTTAATATCCATGACAGTGTTAAAGATATTATCAAACACATTCTTCTCAACATGCATAACATCCAAGTTATGACGAATGAGATTCGTGGATTAGTAGGACAACTCTCAAAATATACTTATTTTAAGCCAATTATGCTCTATCCCAAACCCATTGAGTTTTTGTGGACCACTCTTAGTACCAGAAGTGATTTGGTCAAACTGTTCTACCCTAGCTTTCACTTCCCTTCCAGTCAATCGAAGTATAGGACCTTTTTTCTCTACAGTGGATTTAATAAATGCATCTTTTTATTTTCGAAATGTATGATTCGAGGGAAGAAATCGTCGATGATAGTCAAACCAATATGACTTCTTACTGCCACCCTTTAGTGTAAAAGTCTTGGTATCTCCCATACAGTAAGGACATACAAGTCTACCATGTATGCTCCATCCTGACAACATTACATAAGCAGGAAAATCACTAATTGTCTACATTAGTGCACCCTTCATGTTAAAATTTTGTTTTCAATGTGCATCAAAAGTGCAAATGCCCTAATTCCACAACATCTATAGTTCATCGATTAATGGCCTTAAGCAAACATTTATACTTTTACCAGGTGACTTTGGACCAGGAATGACCAATATTAAGAATAAATTACGTCTATCCATGCACATTCTAGGAGGTAGATTATACGAAGTCAAAAAAATAGGCCAGCATGAATAAGGTGTTGAGCTTGATGTGAATGGGTTGAACCCATCAGTACAAAGACCTAATCTAAGATTCCGACAATCACTTGAAAACTCTGGATGCATCAAATCAAATTACTTCCATGCTTCCCCATTTGTCGGATGCGCAATTACAGCAGAATCACGTCGAACCCCTTCCTTATGCCATCTCATATGCATTGCAGTCTTGCTTGACATATACAATCGTTGGAGTCTAGGAGCAAGAGGAAAATATCGCAATACCATATGTGGTATATTGCATTTTTTTTTGCCCACCTCCTCATTGGACTTGAATTGAGAATGACCACATATAGAACAGTCTATTTTCTGACTATCATTCATTTAGTACAACATACAAAAATTTGGGCAAATATCTATCTTCTGATAGCTCAGTCCCAATTCCTTCATAATTTTTTTTGATAGAGAGAAATCTTCAGGCAATTTCTCATCCTCAGGCAACATGCTTTTAATTATTAAAAGCATTCGATTGTAACATGCCTCGTTCATACTAAACTCTGATTTTAAATTCAACAACTGAGTGACTGCTGATAACCTAGTATGCTTACTGCACCCCTCCCATAGTGACTCGTCGGTATCTTTAAGTAATTCATAGAACTTAGCAGCTATTGGATTTGGAACTTCATCAAAATCCTCCCTAGCATCATTATTCAATTTAGGCATCCTTATGGCATCTATAACCATATTCATATAAGAGTTCATACCATCTGCCACTCCTCTATCAATAGCATTAGGATCAGACTCCTCAGATCTAGAATAAGATTCTCCATGCAGCGTCCAGATCGATAGCCATCAACAAAGTCTTTCTTATAGAGATGAACCGTCACTTCATCAGGTATCAAGAATTTTCTATTCTTACACTTAAGACAAGGGCAAAGATTTTTTTCATTTTTCATGTGTGATGGATTAGAAATTGTAATGTCAATAAACTTAGCAACTCTATTTTTAAATTTACCCGTCACCGTTCCCTTATAAATCCTACGGTGCATCCAACTTTGATTCATCATCTCTGTATATTCTATAAAGGTATTCAAAAATTTTAAAAATAACCAAGAGAAAAAAAAATGAAACGAAAAGCCCGCCGTTCCAACTTCATCTTTTCTTTTCTTTCTTTTTTTTTTTTCATCTCAAGAATCAACTCACACAGCCAACATATATATATATATATATATATATATATATATATATATATATATATATATATATATATATATATATATATATATATATATGAATATCAGGTTTCAACCGGTTGACATGAAGTCCTCTTTCCCCATGTACAGGTCTTTAAAAAAAAAATGAAAGGAACCTGAGAAACCGACACGATGAAGTCCTCCGTTCCAACTTCATCTTCCCGTTTTTTTTTTTTTTTTTTTCATCTCAACAATCAACTCACACCGCCACAATGAATTATTTCAGAAAAAACCCAATGGAACCTGAGAAACCCCTCCAAGAAGTGGAAATCAATGATCAGGGAAAAGTTTTACCTGAAATTTTTCTCTTCCCTCTGTTTCGTGGATTTTTCCTCTGCTTCTCCGGTTTTGATCTCCTTTTTCCATCCTCAAGAGTCCCAACCGGGTGGGAGGTTTGCGGCGGCCGAACAGGGCGGACGATGGAAGGCTTGCGGCGGCCGAACAGGGGTGGACGATGGGGTTTCGCGTTAGGTATTTCCCTTTTTTCTTTTTTTGTTTCCGATTTCAATCGGGTGGGAGGCCGAATAGGGTGTGGAGGCCCTGTTTTCCTCTACCTTTTTCCGTCCTCACGAGTCCCAACCGGGTGGGAGGCTTGCGGTAGACGAACAGGGTGACGTGATTTCAATCGGGTGGGACGATGGAGGCTTGCGGCGGACTCGGAGAGGTGGACGATGGTCTGTGGAATCACGTTGGCTATTTCTTTTTTTTTATTTTTTCCTGTTTCAATCGGGTGGGAGGATGGCGCTATATTCCCTTAGTTTTGTTTTAATCTCGATTTCAATGGGGTGGGAAGATGGCGCTGGTGTTTCCTCGGTGATCAATCTCAATCGAGTGGGGGCTTTAGCGCACGTTGCCAGGCGCCAAGCAAAATTTTAAGTTTGAAATTCATATTTAATTTATTTTAAATTACTGTTAACGTAGAATTGATAATAAGATCAAGTTAAATTAAATATAAATTATATCAAAAATTTATCAATTCTAATTCAATCTATTTATATTAGTAAAAAAAATTTAATTAGAATGTAATTTGATCATTAATTAGATAGTGATCTGATTTAATCCATGTAATTTATTTAATAAATAGATCAAATTAATATATATATATATATATATATATATAGATTTAATATGTTAAATCGATTTGGATTTAATGGATTTAAATATACAATAAAAATAGATTAAGCATATTTCAAATAAATTAATGATCCAGGAGGGCCATCAGATTTCAATCGTTGGACTTAGAGAAGTTGTTGGCTCGTAAACTGGAGATTAATTGATTAGGATTAAATTTTATGACATTAATTGATTTATCTTAAAAATTTTAATACATAAATCACAAAATAGATAAGTAAATTAACTGTAATAAAGAATAGTTTAATTTAAACAAATAATTATCAAAATTTAAGCTTCCATCTCTATTCTATTTCTATTCCGCCTCTATTATAGATAAAAAATAAAGATTCATCTATGTTATTGCTCGATTATCACTACACAACTATTGTTCTCAAAATACAGTTGCTAATTTGTCGCTAGTCTCTCTCTAATATTTTATTTGAGAATAATATCCATTGATAATTGGTCGCTATTTAGTCTCTAAAGAAAAATTATTCAGAATATATAATATGTCGCTAATCTATCATAATATCGTCGCTACATATATCACGGATTTGTCCATAATCATTCTTTATACTACCTCTAAAAGGTATCATGTGGAGAACAACATCCGTCTCTACTTAGTCTCTATTCCATCTCTCTTTTTCATATCATTGTCGCTATTCTGTTGCTACATCATTACTAATATTACGTGAAAATTATGCACCAATTTTAGTAACATATGCATATCCATCATAATTTCATTACTATATAGTGGTCATTATTCCGTCACAAATCTATCGTTAGATCACCTACAAGTTCTATGGTGACAACGTTTGATTGTTGTCACTATGTTGTCACTGTTCCATCTCTTCTTTATCATGACGGTGTCGCTATGTTGTCGCTACGCCGTTACTAAAATTACATGATAACTGTATGCCAATTTTAGCGACTGATGCATATCTGTCATAATTCTATCATTATAATGAATCACATAGCGGTCATTATTCTGTCCCAAATCTGTCGCTAGATCATCTGCTGATTGCTACAATGATAATGTTTGAGTGTTATCACTATGTGGTCGCTGTTCTGTCTCTTTTTTATCAGAAAAGTGTCGCTATTCTGTCGCTACACCATTACTAAAAATATGTAAAAATTACAGGCCAATTATAGTGATGGATATTTTTTTATCCATATTCCATTGCTATTGTAAATTTTATAACCGTTATGAATCCGTCACGAATTAGTCACTAATGCACCTGTGAGTGTTTCCGTGACAACTTTTATAGTTTATCACTATGTTGTCACGATTCCGTCACTATGAGTGACGGCATACTAACTAATCTTAGACGTTGCTAATTGTCTGTCTCTAAACTAGCAAATTCTTGTAGTGAAAGCCTCAGAAAAATAAGAAGGCCAGCAAAAAAAAAAGTCAGAGAGATGACAGTAGCAGAAGCTTAGTCGACTCATCCTCAGATTGGATCGACTAAGTTAAAGGTGGGTTGACCCAATCTCAGGATAGATCGACTAAGTTTGAAAAAATTATCAGATAGAAGCATGGCGTATAGGAGTTTTGACATGGCACGATACTTAGTCGATCCAGTTTCTAGGTGGGTCGACTCAATTCAAGTGGGTCGACTCAGTCATGGTCTGGATTGGCTAACTCTGAGAATAGACAGAAAGATGCATTTTCGGGAGTTTGTTGGTAGTAGCAGACTTAGTCGACTAAGTCTAGGAATGAGTCGACTAAGTAGTATATTGAGCCGACTCAATTTCAGCTGAGCCAACCCAGTTCGCGGGCTGAAGCTGCATGGGATTTCTGTTTTGATTTAGAATCAAGTTTGATCCTAAGGACTTTAGGTCTTGATCTGATAAATCTAAAGGGGGCTAATCATGTAATTAGGCTGGGATTTTGTCCAATGGGATGTGTGCATGTGAGTCATGGATGTATATGGACTCAGAGATTGCATCGCATCGGATTAATCATTTGAAAGATTTCTTGAGCATTGGGCTTGATCCTTTTGTATAGTATTTATACAATGTAAATTAGGTCAAGAAGATACGGTGAATAAAATTTTGGCTCTTTGTCCCAGTCTCTTGTTTCTCTTCTCTTCCTTTTCTCCTCTTGTATGCCCTAGGGCATCATTAATCTCCTTCTCCCTTATTTCTAATTAATCTCAAATATACCACAGTGGTTTAATTTTTTGTAACAATTGGCATCAGAGCTGCTGGTTCGTGGTGAAGGAGGAATCAAGCCAGAAGAAAGAAGATCTTCGAAGGCTGAAGGTTTCAGCGATCCTCTATCAAGGTATCTTTCTTGATTCATCTTTGTTTGTGCTGTGTTTGTGGTGTGGATCCAATCATGGGAAGCAGCATTAAGATGGATTTCAAAAAGTTTGATGGGAAGGGGAGCTTCTCAATATGGAAGGTGAGAGTGAAAGATTTTTTGGTTCAGTATGAACTAGATCGGGCATTGGAGGAAAGATCGAATGGAATGCTAGACCGACAATGGATGTCTCTAGAAAAGAGGGCATGTGCTGCTATTAGGGGTTTCTCGGCTGATGCAGCCCTATATTTGGTGTTAGAGGAGAAAACCCCAAAGGGACTTTGATCGAAATTGCACGTCCTATATATTGAAAAAAATATGTGCAATAAATTAATGCTGAAGAAGCAGTTCTACAGCCTTCGAATGCAGGAAGGTGGGGATGTAGTGGTACATATTCAAAGATTCTATCGGATCAGAAATGAGTTGCTGAATGTTGGGATGAAGCTAGATAAGGAAGACTGATTATTACTGTTTCTATATTCCTTGCCCCAGTCCTATGATCCCTTGGTGACTACATTGCTCTATGGGAAGGAGACTTTGTACTATGAAGAAATCATCTCGGTGCTTCGATCCAATGAGCTGAGGGAGAAGCTGACCAAGGAAGGTGTTCCCCAAGAAGGCCTAGCTGTAGGGGAGAGATCAGGTAGAGGATGGCATAGAAGCAAGTCTAGGGGATGATCAAAATTTCAAAATGGCAAGAAGTAAAATGCTTCAAGTGCCAGGAGTTCGGTCATTTCAAAAGGGATCGACTATCCATAGTGGAAGAAGAAACAGGGAGAAAAAGCAGCTATTGCAACTTTTAATTCACTAAGTATGGTGGCTGATCATGAGGTGAAAGATGACCTCTTGATTGTATCAGATGGTCATAGGAGTGGTTCTAAGGTTTGGACACTGGACTCGGCCTGCTCACATCATTACACCTCAAATAGGTCTTAGTTTGCCACATACACCAAGATGGATGAGGAGAGTGTGACACTAGGAGATGATCACTTGTGCAGGATTACTGGGATAGGTACCGTTCAAGTGTGGATGTTTGATGGAATTGTGCAGATCCTGATTATTGTGAAGCACATTCCAGAGTTGAAGAAAAATTTAGTGTCACTTGATTATTTGGAGAGGATTGGATGCAGTTTCAGCAGTCATGCCAGGAGTGGTGTGCTGAATATCTTCAAGGGGGCCATGGTGGTGATGAGGGAAAGAAGGTTGGAGAATAACCTTTACAGGTTGGAGGGTTTTGTTGTGACTGAGGATTCTGATACAGCAACTGCAGCACAGGATCAACAGGACTTGCATCGATTGTGGCACTATCTCCTGGGTCACATAAGAGATCGAGGAATGCAGGAGCTAAGTAGGCATGGACTGATTCCAGACACAGAGGGTGGAGTTTCAGAGGTCTGTGAGCCATGTCAGATGGGCAAGCAGAAAAGGGTTTAATTTGCCATCAGTAAAGCTAGAAGTGTTGCCCCATTGGAGCTTGTGCATACAGATGTATGGGGAGCATTTTTTGTTTTGGTCAGAAATGGGGCCAGATACTTTTTGATACTAATTGATGACTTCTCGAGAAAGGTCTGGATTTATTTTTTGAGAAAAAAATCAAATATCTTCTCTAAGTTCAAGATGTGAAAGGCTGAGGTGGAGAAGGAGCGAGGATGCAGTGTCAAGTACTTAAGATCAGATAATGGTAGAGAGTTCACCAGTAGGGAGTTCTAGGAGTTCTGTGAGGAGTGCGGCATTAAGAGGCACTTCACAGTGAAAAAAACTTCACAGTAGAATGGGGTGGCTGAGAGGATGAACAGGACTCTCCTGGGGAAGGCGAGATGCATGAGGCTGCAGGTAGAACTTTTCAAGGCATTTTGGATGGATTCGATGGATGCAGCATGCTACCTGATGAATCGATCGCCTCATACCAGACTAGAACATGGTATTCCTAAGAAGAAGTGGTCTAAAAAGAAGGTGAAGTTGAATCACCTTAGAGTATTCGGGTGCACGACCTATATGCACGTTGATTATCAATCAAATTTCGACTTCAATAAAAATTAAAAATATATAAAAAGTAGTGAGTCAGATCGAACCCACAGAGAAGACAGAATTTTGATTTGAAATCTTTGATTTTGTAAAAAAAAATAAAATTTTGAAGAAAGCAATTTAAGTCGGAAAATAAAAATTAAAAGTGTGAAAAATAAATCCGGTACTAAGATCTATTATTTAGATCCTAGCATCTACTTGCAATAAAAATAAATAATAAAAATTTAAAGTACATAAAATAAATTGGTACTAAGATCTACTAACTAGATCCTAGCATCTACTTGCAATAAAAATAAATAACAAAAATTTAAAGTGCATAAAATAAATTGGTACTAAGATCTACTAACTAGATCCTAGCATCTACTTGTGAAAAATAAAAGATAAAAATTTAAAGTACAAGAAAATAAATTTTGTATTAATTAAAATTAAAATTTAAGTATAAAAAATTTAAAAATAATAATAAAATAAAATAAAAATAAACTATAACAAGAATCTGAAGTTGATCAGTCCAGCCTCATCGAAAAGATGGTTGATGACATCTCTACCTTCCGTCATACTCCGTAGAGTGAACCGACTTTTCTCTTTCTTTTTCTTGGATTTTTAAAGCTATTTTATTTTTTTCTCTATTTTTTTCTCACTTTCTACTGATTTTTTCTGCTCTCCAAGCTTATTCTCAAACTCTCTATTTATAGATGAATTTTTCATAATTTTTTGATAGGAAAAGGAGTCCTAAAACTCTTAAAAATTATTTTAATCTCCTAGGAATATTTCTGACCATCGGATCAGGCTTGAACCATCCAGATCTGCCCAAAAAATCAATGTTTTAATCTGAGTCAAAGTTGGATCGAATGTCAGCCGTCCGATCTGAATTCTGATGAAGTTCTGGCCGTCAGATCGCACAAAAGATCTCCTATTCAAAGTTAGAAACATCCTCAGCCATCCGATCGCTTGAAAGATTACTTCTGGGCTGTCGGATCGCACAAATCCTCTTCTTATAAACCGACAACAAATGTGGACCGTCGGATCTAATGATGGATGAGTTTCCGATCGTTAGATCGTGCAAAAACCCCTCTCTCGCTGTGAGCCACGCTTGTAGATCGTGTGAAGTTTCCTGTGGACCGTGCCCTAATTTCGTGGACTGACCGGCCAGTCCATCGTGCATCGAAGGCTATAAAAATTATTTTTTAGGATATTTTGGCTCTGTTTTCGTTCTGATTTTCATCTGAAAAATAAGAAAAAAATATGCATTAAATTTTTCAAAAATTTTTCATCATTTTGATGCTAAATTACTCAATTAAATTAACATCTATTTTTTTATAAATATTCTTTAATTTTATATTTTTTAAAATTATTTATTTTTGTAAGAAAATTTAATTTATTCATGAAATTAGGTTTTTAAAAAGATGTTAGCACCATAAATTATCAAAAATATCTTCAATAAATGTAAAAATATATCATTTATCACACTCTCAAACTTGAACTTTGCTCATCCTCGAGTAAAGAAAGAATTTAGAATTAAGTATCATTTAACTTAAAGTTTTAAATTTTATCAAATAATTTTCAAAAGACTATTGATATTCAGTAGAGTGTGAATGAGGTATGTCATTGGGGTATTAATACTAGTCAATATAAGAATTAAACTAAGAACACTAATTTTTTTTAAATTATCCCTACCTTTATCTCTAAATCATTAACCTTCATATGGATAAGTATATTGTTACTTCCATCCTTCATTTATTGATTAATTTTTTTTTCTTTTTTTTTAACGTTGTATTACTATTGAATGTCTTAACCCCTTAAGCTTTTTATTTGACCCATGTAGCAAGTTTTCAGCCAATGACTCCCAAACCAGATGGCTTTAGGACACTAGATATAGGATACCCCTCAGATCTACTTGCTCGAATCTAACAGGCTACGAGTTAAAACTAGCTTTATAACAAAGCTTCTTTGCCCTTCATACCTTTTAACGTGAAACTCAATGCTTGCTTAGGCAAAGAGACCCGGTTACTCAGCATGAAGTACTTAAATTTTTTTTTTTTTTTATATATGAAGAAATATATAGTTATCCTACACAAGCCCATAAAAAGTTAACTCTTCTTTGATGCTGGTAGAAAAATTTAGAAATGCTCAAAGAAAACTATTTAAGTTCTAAACTTAACTCTTTATTGAGTTTTTCTTAATACTTGATCTCTCAATATCTCACAAACTCTCTTATCTATACATCAATTTTTTTTTAAAATACTTGGTTTAACTCGATTCTTAAGTATAATCAGGTGCTTAAATGCTAAATACTAACTTATTTGAAAATTTTAAAAATTTAAAATTTTTTATTATCCCTACCCCAACTTAATCGACATTATCCTTAATGGAGTAGGAAAAATGAAGGGTGCATGCAAAGAGAAAGAAAAAGAGAGATGTCACCTGATCCAGAAATCTTTTCAAAATTGATTCTCCCCCTAACTTAGCCAAGATTATCTTCAAATCCTTACAAAAGATATTAAGCAAAACTTGATTAACCTAAACAAAATACAGAAGATAGCAAAAAGTACAAAATTAAAAACTGAGTTGCCTCCCAAGAAGTGCTAAGTTTACCGTTTTCAGCTAGACCATGCTAATTCTCTCACCTATCCTATATCAAATATTGGATTGATAAATTTTAATGATTTTGGATTGCCAATCTCAAGAAGATGGCTTATAATAAATTTCAGTATTTTGCTGCCAATCTTCAGAAAGTATTTTACATCCTCCTTCTTAATTTTAAAAACATAATTCATAAACCCATTCAAAGACCCTTGTTTGTTGAGAATTTCTCCTATTTATTCTTCTAAAATGCTCATGAATTGAGTTTTTAGGTTAGAAGTTGAGTTTGAAGTAATAGGTGCTGAAAGGGTATCACTTGATTTTAAACATGTGTACTCAGGTGTAATAAAAGATGACTTCAGTTTTGGAGGAGGTGGTAATTCTAAAGTGGAAGAACCGGCCTTTAGGACTGAAGAAAATGAAATTCTTGGTTTATATATCTCAAATAACTCATCTGCTCTCTTCTCTTTATCACTTAGATTAGTAACAATTTCGGACTCAGGTTCTTCTATTGGGTTAGTCTCAATACTAACCTTTTCTTCTAAATTCTCATTTTGACTAGCATCAGTACTAGCCTCACTCACCTAGACTTTGTATGGGTCCTTAAGAATCCTATCACTTTTAAGCCTAGAGATTACTTTGTCATTTTCAAATTGAGGATTCTTAAGTGGGACATTGGATTGATGACTAGGTCCAGGTGGTTGGTGGATGGGTGGGTCATTTTCAAAATTCAATATTTGTTGGCTTGATAATTGACCTAGTTCTCTCCTCATAAAAAACTCAGCTAATTGACCTATTTGTGCTTCTAGCCTAGCGAGGGATTGCTATTGGGTCATAATCATTTGTTGGAGTTGGTTGAATCGATCGTCAGCTAGATTAATCTGTTGAGAAGGTGAGTATAATGGCTGATTGTAATAGGATGACTGACTAGACTGACTCGACTGATCTCTATTATAGGCATAGTTTTGGTATTGGGGCCTATTCTGAAAGTTCTACATAGAAAAAATTTGGATCTTAGCCTGAGTCTGTTGGGGTCTCCAAGAAAAATTAGGATGGTTCCTCTAATCTTGGTTATATGTGTTTAAGAATGAATCATTAATAGGACTAGAGTAACCTTGAGTAGCTTGAACTTGTTCTTAGATGAAAAGTAAAAACTGTGCAGTCGTGGAACATTCACTCATCTGATGGGCTGGGCTAGCACAGATAGAACAAATCTCCTGATAATTGGGAGATGGTATGTATTGCACAGAAGATTATAGACCTAGGGCTAGGCATTTTTCTATAAAAAGATCGACTTTATGTAATTTTTGGGCTAATAGGTTCAAATCGGTCTTAGGACTAGAATCTGAATAAAATGATGGAAACATTGATGGGTTATAGGTGGAAGAAATAAAATATTCCTTCATCTGCCTAGGTGGTTCTCAAAATTTTTAGCCATTTGATTTTTAGGTTTAACATGGATCAGTCGTTCAATTTCAAGATTAGGTTCAACTAGGTCAGAAAAAATGATATCGTGCATGTATTAGTGCAAACCCTAATATGTGTGTTGTTGAGATTTTTTTTTTTAAGAAGGAGGAGAAAAAGAAGAGAAAAGAAAGAAAGAGAAAAGTTCTAAAGGTGAGATCCTTAAGAAAAGTCTTAGACCTAAAGACGTAAGATGAGAAAAATTAGTTGTGGTTAAGTATTAATTGCAATCAAATTAGAAAACAGTTAAACCTAGACACTTACGGATTTCTTAGATCTAACAGTTCGATGTAGAGTGGCTTAGTCTAGATACAAATTAGTTTTGTTCTCACTTTCTTCAACTAGCCAGATAAGAGGTGAGGTCGTGGGGGTCCTCCCGTTGCTTGCCTTAAACACCAATTGAATTGGTCAGGCAAGCTAACGGAACTAATTAAATAACTACGAGTCCACTTAGACAGAGCCTTTGTAATCTCTAGCCTTAGACACCAATTTCAGAGGTGAGTCCGAACTTACTTTGCACTTGACTTCACCACCATGCTCAAACTGAACTCAACCTAGGGGTCAACATCTACTTGATTTTAGTTAAGTTTGGGTTAATGCGAGATGCTGGTTGGTTATGTTTGGGCTAAGAAAGGGTGATGAAATCTCCACCTTATCTTGTTATAGGTGTTGCCTTTAAATTGATTTGAGATGAATATGCACAACCAATTTCAAACAAAGAGTTCTATGCAACTAAATTAGATGCATAAATTTAATCAAACTTAAAAGCTTACCTTGTCTTCAGCAATCATCAAAAAAAATTCTAAGATGATAAATGCTTCTAACAATTAAGTTTCTACTCTTGTCATGTAATTTTTATTAAGTTTATGTGGATAAATTTTAGGTTAATTTGAAAAAAAAAGTAATTAATACTAAAAAAATAGTTAGGATTAGGGTTAGGATTGATCTCACCAAGTAAAATTGGAAGTTTTCTATCTTCTTTTTTTTGAATTTTTAATTTTTTTTGCATAAAGATAAAAAATAAAAAAGTTAGTAAGCTAAATTTATAAAAAAATTAAAAAAATCTAATATTAAAATTATTATCTTCCTCGACAACGGTGCCAAAAATTGATACGATCAAGATGCTGTCGTTAGGACACCATGATTATCAATCAAATTCTAACTTCAATAAAAATTAAAAACATGTAGAAAGTAGCGAGTAGGATCAAATCCACAGAGAAGATAGAATTTTGATTTGAAATCTTTGATTTTTAAAAAAAAAATAAAATTGTGAAGAAAAGTAATTTAAGTCAGAAAATAAAAATTAAAAGTATAAAAAATAAATCTGATACTAAGATCTATTATTCAGATCCTAGCATCTACTTGCAATAAAAATAAATAATAAGAATTTAAAGTGCATAAAATAAATTGATACTAAGATCTACTAACTAGATCCTAACATCTACTTACAATAAAAATAAATAATAAAAATTTAAAATATATAAAATAAATTGATACTAAGATCTACTAATTAGATCCTAGCATCTACTTGAGAAAAATAAAAGACAGAAATTTAAAGTGCAAGAAAATAAATTTTATATTAATTAAAATTGAAATTCAAGTATAAAAAATTTAAAAATAATAATAACATAAAATAAAAATAAACTGTAACAAAGATCTGAAGTTGATTAGTCTAGCCTCGTCAGGAAGATGGTTGATGACCTCTCCGCCTTCCGTCGTACTCTGTAGAGCGAATCGATTTTTTTCCTTCTTTTCTTTGGATTTCTAAAGCTATTTTATTTTATTCTCTATTTTTTGCTCACTTTTTATTGATTTTTTCTGCTTTCTAAGCTTATTCCTGGATCTCCTATTTATAGATAAATTTTTTATAATTTTTTGGTAGGAAAAGGAGTCCTAAAACCCTTAGAAATCTTTTAATCTCCTAGGAATATTTCTGACCGTCGGATCAGGCTTGAACCATCCAGATCTGTCCGAAAAATCAATGTTTTAATCCAAATCAAAGTCAGATTGAATGTCAGCCATCCGATCTGGGTTTTGATGAAGTTCTGGCCATCGGATCGTGCAAAAGATCTTCTATTCAAAGTCGAAAACGTCCTCAGCCGTCCGATCGCTTGATAGATTGCTTCTAGGCCATTGGATCATGCAAATCCTCTTCTTATAAACCGACAGCAAATGTGGACTGTCGGATCTGATGATGGATGAGTTTTCGATCGTTAGATCATGCAAAATCTCCTCTCTTGCTGTGAGCTGCACCTGTGGACCGCGCCCTGATTTTGTGGATCGACCGACCGGTCCACTATGCATCGGAGGCTATAAAAATTATTTTTTAGGATATTTTGGCTTCGTTTTCACTCTGATTTTCATCTGAAAAATAAGAAAAAAATATATATTAAATTTTTTAAAAATTTTTCATCATTTTGATGCTTAAATTATTCAATTAAATTAATATCTATTTTTCATAAATATTCTTTAATTTTATATTTTTTTAAAATTATTTATTTTTGCAGAAAAATTTAATTTATTCATGAAATTAGGTTTTTAAGAAGATGTTAGCATCATAAATTATCAAAAATACCTTCAATAAATATAAAAATATATCATTTATCACATGTGGTGCTGGTGAGCGGAGCAAGCTAGATGCTAGGTCAAAGAAGATGGTGTTCCTAGGCTATCCACGAGGTGTAAAGGGATACAGACTATGGGATCCCTTGGAGAAGAAGGCCATCATTAGTAGAGATGTAGTCTTTGATGAGAGCTCAGTCCTCCAAAGATAGGAAGACATGAAAGTTCAGCAAGAACAGTAGGAGGTCCAGTCGGGTAGTGGTGGACAACTAACTTCCTATTCGATTTTGTCTTTTATAGGTACATCTGGAGGATATGACAGTTAGGTGGAGCACTCTCCAAAAGTGTCCCCACTATTGGAGAGGGCACAAACTGGTAGAGGAAGACAGGAGGTCAAGCAGAAGCAAGCTGGATTTAGGATAGACATCGAGGCTGCACTGCACAAGCCCAAGAGAAATATGCGGCAATCAGCACGATATGGCTTCGAAGAGTCTGTATCATATGCCCTAGTGACTGAATGGAGACCTGTATACCTATCAAGAGGCAGTAAAGAGTCATGATAGAGATAGGTGGATTCAGGCTATGTCTGAAGAGATGCAGTCACTCTATAAGAATAGGACTTGGTGATTGGTGGAGCTGCTAGAAGGAAAGAGACCCATTGGATGCAAGTGGATCTTCCCGTGAAAGGAGGGGCCTTTGGAGCAGGAAGATATCAGATATAAAGTGAGACTGGTGGCAAAGGGATACTCTCAGAAGACTTCAGTGAGGTATTTTCTCCTGTCGTCAAATATACGTTCATTCGAGTACTGTTGAGCATAGTTGCAGCTCAGGACTTGGAGCTAGAATAGATGGACATCAAGAGGGTATTTCTCCATGAAAATTTGGAGGATAACATATATATGGAGCAACTGTAGGGATTCACAGAGCCCGGATCAGAAGAAAAAATGTGCTTGCTACAGAAATCACTATATGGATTGAAGCAGTCTCCTAGGTAGTGGTACAAGCGCTTCGATTCATATGTGAGAAGCATAGGGATTTTCAGGAGTGAGCATGACCCATGTGTCTATGTGAAGACTCTGGAGGATGAGTCTAGATTGTACCTACTCCTATATGTAGATGACATGTTAATAGCTTGTAGGAGTAAGAGTGTGGTGTAGGAACTAAAGGCAGCCCTATCTCGAAAGTTCAAGATGAAGGATTTGGGGCTTACATAGAAGATACTAGGCATGGAGATTCTCAGGGATAGAGTGAGGAAGCTACTACATTTGTCTCAAGGTGGCTACATTCAGAAGGTGCTTGAAAGATTTGGAATGAAGGAGGTGAAGTCGGCGGTATTGCCACTTGCCGAGCACTACAAACTTTCAAAGGCTATGTTGCCACAATCTGAGGTGGAGGCTTAGAAAATGGAGAGGGTGCTGTATGCCTCTGGAGTAGGTTCATTGTTGTATGTGATGGTGTGTTGCAGGCCAGATCTTGCACATGTAGTGAGTCAGATCAGCAGGCTCATGGCATGAATTGGTAGGGAGCACTAGAGAGTATTGAAGGGGATCTTCAGGTATTTGGTTGGCATTGTTGCAGTCAGCATTTGCTTTGGATAGCAAAAAGGTGCTGACGAAAACCTGAACTTAACCAAAGGAGCTCTAGGACAGATTGAAGGTGATATGAATGTTGATTTTGGAGGAGACGTGGACACCAGGTGGTCTACTAGTGCTTTTTTTTTTTCAATATGTATGGGGGTCCAGTCTCATGGAGATTATGCTTGCAACCTATCATAGCCTTGTCCACTATCGAGGCTGAATACATTGGAGTGACAGAGGCAGCAAGGAGGCATTATGGTTGAAGAGACTATTGTCGGAGATGGGCTTTGCACAGGAGACTGTTTGGTTACATTGTGATGGTCAGAGTGTGTTGATGCTGGCTCAGAATTCTATCTATCTTGCTAGGATGAAGCATATAGATATCAGATACCATAGAATCAGGGAGCTTATGAAAGAGGGTGAACTGGAGTTGGTGAAGGTGCATACTTCAAGGAATCCAGTTGATGCACTTACAAAGGTTCTTCCCTAGGATGGCTTTTACAAATGTGTGGGATCGATGGGACTATTAGATAGAGAGGAGCTTGCTGAGACTATGAAGCACCAAGATGGAGATTATAGAATTTGGTGTGGCACTGCAAAGCCTCAGAAGAACAAGAAAGCTAGCAAAAGAAAGAAGCCAGAGAGATGACAGTAGCAGAAGCTTAGTCAACTCATCTTCAGATTGGGTCAACTAAGTTAAAGGTGGGTCGACCCAATCTCAGAATGGGTCGACTAAGTCTGAGAAAATTGTCAGACAGAAGCATGACGTATCGGAGTTCTGGCATGACACGGTAACTTAGTCGACCTAGTTTTTGGATGGATCGATCCAGTTTCTAGGCGGGTCAACTCAGTTCAAGTGGGTCGACTCAGTCATGATCCAGATCGGCTAACTCTGAGAACAGATAGAAAGGTGTATTTTTGGAAGTCTGCAGGTGGCAGCAGACTTAGTCGACTCAGTCCAAGAATCAGTCAACTAAATGGTATACTGAGCCAACTCAATTTCAGCTGAGCCAACCTAGTTCGTGGGCTGAAGCTACATGGGGTTTCTATTTTGGTATAGGATCGGATTTGATCCTAGGGACTTTACGCCTTGATTTGATAGGTCTAAGGGGGCTAATTATGTAATTGGGCTGAGATTTAGTCCAATGGGGTGTGTGCATGTGAGTCATAGGTGTATATGGGCTCGGGGATTGCATCGCATCGGATTAGTCATTTGGGAATTTTTTTGAGCATTGGGCGTGACCCTTTTGTATAGTATTTATACAATGTAAGTTAGGTCAAGGAGATATGGTAAATAAAATTTTAGCTCTTTCTCTCAATCTTTTGTCTCTCTTCTCTTTCTCTTCTCCTCTTGTATGCCCTAGGGCATCATTAATCTCCTTCTCCCTTGTTCCTGATTAATCTTAGACATACCACAGCGGTCTGATTTTTTGTAATAATAGGTTCGTGGGAGCGGGGTCAGTTGTGACAGCTTACAGAGGAGAGACCTGTCGTGGCGAGTGTGTAGGGACTTTGGAGCCACTCGCAGGCGGCCTCAATGCCAGCAGATGCGAGGGCACATAGGAAGCTTCGACATCGATCGAGGTGAATGGGGATGAGTGGGGTTCTTGACTATGGAGAGGCTGGAAATGGTGGACTTCAATCCACCATTCCTCCACTAATGCTTTCATGCAGCTTCTCATATGAACCTCTGACATTGGTGGATGGGATGTAGGGGTAACTAAGATGTGATGTAGTAATATATAGTGTACCTTCTTATTTGGAGGGAGGCATCTGTCCCTTGATTTCTAAAGCTCCAGTGTAGTAACTCTATCCATTTCGTCATCTTGTGAGCTGAGTGCCTCCCTCATGCTTTTACTTCATCCCAACCATTGGTCAATCCAGTAGCATCTTCGACCTTTATTTTATTCATATCATCAGTAGAAATGCTAACTCCAATTCCTGATGGGTCGTGTGCATGCAAGGCCAGTAGCATCTTCGACCTTTATTTTATTCATATCATCAGGAGAAATGCTAACTCCGGTTCCCGATGGGTCATGTGCATGGAAGTGCAGGGCCACTGGCGGGCAGCCTCGACATCATCCGAGGTCAAACATATGGGTGTCTCTTTTTTTCTCTCGTGTAGTTGCTTCTGTTGCAATCTTCTCTACATCTTACTAAGAATTCAAAAATATGGAGGAAAAAATATGAGTCTTGTTATAGCAAAGATTTTTATAATTTTATTCCTTATCTGGATGTTGTGATATCCTTTCTTGCTTGGATCTCCCTTTCTTGCATGATCTCCTTCTGCATTTGGAGCCTTATTTGGATGTTGTGATTTTCTTTCTTATTTGGACCATATTCTAGAATTCAAATTCAAAATATAAAAGGAGAAATAAAAATGATTTGAAAATCAAGGGATCACCAGCCCCCCAATTTTGAGCCCGATTAGAATAATTTAGAGGATGCTGATTGATTTAGATCTAATCGATATCAGTCAATTTGGAGACAGCTGGCCTGGATCTTATCGGTGTTTGGTAGATTTGATCGTTAGAATTTCGACGACATTAGGACGACGCTATAAAGTTTTCCTAACTAGATACTCAGTCCTTTCTTCTGTTGTTCAGAATTCTAACTTGAAGGTCGGAGGATCTCCATCGGAGTCACATCCGATCGAAGATTTTTCTTACAGGTCTTGCTATCATTGACCTGCCATCATCACCCAACTCTAGTCAATCCGATCTCGAGATGAAATTCTGTCACAACAGAATGACATCCGATCGAAGATTTTTCTTACAGGTCTTGCTATCATTGACCTGCCATCATCACCCAACTCTAGTCAATCCGATCTCGAGATGAAATTCTGTCACAACAGAATGATACTATAAGAAGGGCCCAGGCTCGCTTATGGGAAGGAGCAAATGTCTAGTCAAAGAAACTTCATCACGTCATCCCAACATCGTCAAAATTCTGACGATCAAATCTGCCAGACACCAACAAGATCTAGGTAGGTCATCTCCAAATTAGCCGATATCGATTAGATCTAAATCAATCAATGCACTCCAAATTATTCTAATCGGGCTTGAAATTAGGGGGCTGGTGATCTCTTGGTTTTTGAATCATTTTTATTTCCCCTTTTATATTTTGAAATTTGAATTCTGGATAAGGGTCCAAACAAGAAAGAAAATCACATCATCCAAATAAGGCTCCAAACACGAATGGAGATCACATAAGAAAGGAAGAGCCAAGCAAGAAAAGATATCACGGTATCCAGATAAGGAATAAAAATATAAAAATCTCTACCATTACAAGATTCATGTTTCCTCCATATTTTTGAATTCTTAGTAAGATGTAGGAAAGATCGCAACAGAAGTGACTATACGAAAGAAAAGAAGGGAGACACCTACATGTCCGACCTTAGACGATGCTGAGGTCGCATGCTAGTGGCTCTGCACTTCCACACACATGACCCATCGAGAATCAGAGTTAGCATTTCTCTCGATGATATGAAAAAAATAAAGGTCGAAGATGCGACTGGATTAACAAATGGTTGGGATGAAGTAAAAGCATGAGGGAGGCACTCGGCTCACAAGATGATGAAATGGATAAAGTTACTACACTGGAGCTTCAAAAATCAAGGGACAGATGCCTTCCTCCAAACAAAAAGGTACACTATATATTGCTACGTCACATCTTAGTTACCCACACATCCTGTTGGGGGTGATTTCATACTAGCCAAAGATGTGAGGTATACGAGGATACAAAGGTATCCCAAGCTTGGCTAGCCACTCTTCATTCACCTACTTCGACAACTTCGACCTTTGCTTGGCTATCGATCTGATCCTCGATCGATCCTAGATCCTCCTTATTGAATCAGATCTGATCTAAAAATTATGTATCTTTTTCAAAATTCAAATGACTATGATATAATAGTCAATGACAGACAAATAAAAAAGAAGATAACAATCATATCTCTTCATATAAGTCAAGGCTAACTATCTGATTTTTCTTTCCTCTTATGGCTTTTCAGCCTCTGTCTATAAATAAAAACCCACAAAGGACCCTCAAGGGATAAAATCTTCTCTCTCCCAACTAGATGTTGACTCATTTTCTCTGTTTATCCAGAATTCTAACTTAAGCATCGGAAGGTCTCTGTCAAAGCCACATTCGATCGGAGACTTTTTTGTAGGTGCTGTCATCATCGACCTACTATCACTGTCCAACTGCAGTCAATCCGACCTCGAGATAAAATTCTACCATAATAGAATGATGCTAGAGGAAGGATCTAGGTCCATTTATGGGAAGGGACAAGCGTCTAGTCAAAGAAATTTCTTTGCATCATTTTAATGTCACTAAAATCCTAATGATCAAATCTATCAGATGCCGACAAGATCTAGGCCGGTCATCTCCAAATCAGCTGATATCGATTAGATCTAAATCAATCAGTACCCTCCAAATTATTCAAATCAGACTCAAAATCGAGGGGCTAGTGATCCCTTGATTTTCAAATCATTTTTATTTCTCCTTTTATATTTCAAAATTTAAATTCTAGAATAGGATCCAAACAAGAAAGAAAATCACGGCATCCAAATAAGGATTCAAATGCAGAAAGGGATCACGTAAGAAAAAAAGATCCAAGCAAAAAAAGGATATCATGGCATTTAGATAAGGAATAAAATTATAAAAATCTCTATCATAACAAGACTCACATTTCCTCCTCCATATTTTTGAATTCTTAGCAGGATGAGAAGATCACAACAGAAGCGACTACACGGGAGAAAAGAAGGGAGACACCCGCATGTCCAACCTTAGATGACGTCGAGGCCGCCCGCTAGTGGCCTTGCACTTCCGTGCACACGACCCATCAAGGATCAGAGTTAGCATTTCTCCTGATGATATGAATAAAATAAAGATCGAAGATGTGACTGGATTGAGGCCTCCTGCTAGTGGCCTTGCACTTCCATGCACATGACCCATCAAGGATCGGAGTTAGCATTTCTCCCGATGATATGAATAAAATAAAGATCGAAGATGTGATTGGATTGACCAATGGTTGGAATGAAGTAAAAGCATGAGGGAGGCACTCGACTTACGAGATGCTGAAATGGATAGCATTACTACACTAGAGCTTTGGAAATCAAAGGACAGATGCCTCCCTCCAAACAAGAAGGTACACTATATATTGCTACATCAAATCTTAGTTACCCACACATCCCATCCACCAGTGTCAGAGGTTCATACGAGAAGCTACATGAAAGCATAGTGGAGGAATGGTGGATTGAAGTCCACCGTTGCCAGCCTCTCCATAGTCAAGAACCCCGCTCATCCCTATTCACCTCGGTCAACACCAAAGCTTCCTTCACACCCTTGCATCCACTGGTGTTGAGGCCACCTGCGAGCAGCCCCAAAGTCCCTGCACGCTCACCGTGGTAGGTCTCTCCTCTACGAGCAGTCACAGCCGACCCTGCTCCTACGAACCTTTCACCACTGATCCTACTCCCACAGATGACGTCGTGCTCCACCTATGCGCACGGGCCTGGCTGAAGTAGGCCGAGCCGAAGCAGGGCCCCCGCTCCTCTTGTGCGCCCGATCGAAGTGAGCTGCCATGCTTTTCCTTCATTCCTAATTGAAGAAGGTCCAGATGAAGCAAGTCCGACGTCCATCGGCCCCAAAGTTCTCCCTTGGAAGTGCCGATCTTCACCTCCAAAGCCATTGAAAGGGCCACTAATGGTGCCGGTTTCACCAAAGTTTCGGCCTTCGAAGCTGCTACACCTGCCAATGGTCCCATCAAGATGTATCACTATAGTAAGGTGGATGAGTGATGCTACTGACCAAGTTAGAGGGAGAGCCACGTTCACTCCAACTGGAGTCAAGAACACCACGCCCAGTAATGAAGGACCTCTCACCCAATAATGAATGCACACATCAAACTCAGGTGGTATTTTTCTTTGTTACATTTTATTTTGGTTTTGTTATGATTCTTTTCTTCCATTGGAGATAATGAAAACTAAGTTGGAGGGAAGAAGAATAATTAATTTAATTAAATCCTTGAGTATAATAAAAAATAATTAATTTTGTGTATCCAAATTTTATCTTGATTTGGAGTTAATCAGGCATCCTAATTAATAAATGGTTAATGATCTAGATAATTTTAGAGATATCGAGGAAGAAATTATTAAGAACTCTTAATAAATGATGAGGTTTAAGCTAGAACAAATTTTGGTATAATTCTAGAACCCTCTTCTTACCTATATCGATGAAGAATCTACTTCATGGGGGTATAGATGGAAATGTTGAAGTATGCAAAAAGTCCTCCTTAGAATCTAAATTTAGCAAAAGAAATAAGATGATTTTTTTTAGCATTGTCTCACTGAGTAACCAGGTCCCTTCGCCTAAGCATTGTGATTCACATCAAAAGGTGAAGATGCCAAGAGATCTATTTTAGAGTTAGTCTCATTGCATAGCTTTTCTTGGACTTGAGTCAGTAAGTTCAAAGGATGTTCTATACCTAATACCCTAAAGTCAACTGGTTTGGGAGTCATTGACTGAAAGCTTGCTATAAGGGTTAGCCAAAAGGTCCAAGAGACTAAGACATTATACTAGACTCTTCTTGAAAAAAAAAGAAAAAAAAAATAGTAAATAATATGGAAACTAAATTGCAAGAAGATAATGAACCTAGCTCACATCAAGTTAGAGGACTTAAAGAGTAGAGTGGGGAGTTGATGAAAGAAGATGTTCAATATTTTCTATGGCTAACACTCAGCCACTAATTGGATCGAATTAGTAATCCAATGACGTACCTCTTTAATAGTTTGGTCAGATATCCACTATCATTAGAAATGTCTAGGATAACTTTCAATTCAAGGACAATTTGGTATACACTACTAATATATCTATTTTTTTCGAGGACGAGCAAAAACTAAGCTGGAGGATGTGATGAACACTTAAATTAAGTGACTAGAGGCACATAATTCTATTTAATTACTCTTTATTTATTAAGAATTTGATGCTCTCTAGTCTATTTTATTGGTGATTGGGAGTTTGGGTTCATATGATTTAAATTAAACTCAAATTGGATCAAATTTGAGGAAACCAGATAACCAGCTCCTATTCAAGTGTGTATGCGACTTATTCATGAAAAGATCAGATGCAACCTCTCCAATCAAGGACTCAGATTAGAAGATAACCTTTCACATAAAACCAAATATGAATATGACTTAAATATCAAGGGCTTAGATTAAAAGATCACTCTTCATGAAAATCTAAGTGGGAACGTGACTTATTGATCAACGAAGGAGAAGCAACATGAAGATTTAATGATTTTTATTCATGCCATCACCCCTCTCATGAAAATCCTAAGAAGTGGATGCCCCCTCCTCTATTTCATGCTAATTATTTCATGCCACGCTAATATTCTTCATGCACGCCCCTTCCCCTTTCTTTCTTACATGCCGAAAGAAATCCTTCACACTACCATAACTCCCCATGCACCTCCAAAGCCCCTCATGCGCTCCCTTGTTCCACGCTTTCCTTCATGTAGCCACTCTTTCCTCTCTTAACTCACACCACAAATCCTAACGCCCCACTCCCTGCTCTATAAATAACACCCTAAGGCCTCTATCTTTTGGCAACGCATCCTCTATCAAGCCAACGCCCCAAAAGCTTTTTTCAAGCTATCACCCCCCTCCCTCTCCCTCTCTCTCTCTTTCATAAGTCTAGAGGAGGTACTAACCCTAGCATTCTTTCCATCAAATCTAAAAGAAATTCTAATCCTACTGCCGCTATCTTTCTTTTCCATATTCCCATACTTTCATTTAGCTTTCTTCCTTGGAGTTTCTCGACCAAGCCTTCCAGCCATCTTGTCGTTATCCACATGAAGGAAGACGAAGGATTCAAGGAGGCATATCTACCATCGAACGTAGCTAGAAGGTCAATTTGATTTAATTATCTTAAATCATACTTTCATTTCTTTTTCTTTATATATGCTTCTTTATTTGATTAATGAAAAATATTTTTATCATAATTTTTTATTTCTTTCTTGTGTTTCTTGCAATCTACTGTTCTTTTTTTTTATATTTTTGAAACAACCTACTAAGATCCTTGCGGATATGATTCCAACTCATCCTATCTATATAGTAAGTGAAGTAGAGTTAATTTTAGTATGCTACAACACACATCAGTGAGCTCCTGAAAGTCGAACTCCTAAAGGTCAACCTCCTGAAGCCAAACCCCCGGAAGCCAAAATTAAGTGATTTAAGAATGCCAACCAATGAACGCTGACTAAAGGCAAACCAATTAAATCTGGATAAAACAAGTCTAATTGTCTGTCATTTTCTTTACTCCAAAGCTTGATTTAACTCAAAAATCAGAGGGCCCAGTCAGAGCCGGTCCAATGAGTTTTCTCATTTTTTGTGTGCAGATCCGTAACTCAAGACCTGTGTGACTAAGCAGTGGGGGGTAATCTATAATGACCTCTGAAGGTCACACTCGCTTTTTAGTGAACCAATGCCTATGAAGATCTTAGTCATGTGAGAAGCAGAGGCTAACCTATAAAGATCTTCGGAGGACTAACCTATAAGGACCCTCATCCAATCAACTTCGACAGCAAATGATATGAGCAGAAGACCTTGATAGTTGGAAAGCAGGGGCTACTCTACAGGACCCTCGAAGGTCGCTTGCTTTTTAACAAACCAATGGCCCATAAACACCCTGGCTAATCGAGAAGCTATGGTTAACCTAAAAGGACCTTCAGAGAGCTAACCTATAAGAAACCTCAGCCCACCGACTTCAGCAACAAACGAGGGATAACCTTCAGGACCCTCGAAGGCACCTCATTTTTCAACGAGCAGAGTTGATAAAAACCTTGATGACTAAGAAGTTACAAACACTAGGGTGATGTGACCGTTTGTCTCATCGAGAGCTACAGACATGGCACGTCTTCAGCAAAATTAAAGTACTTTCTTCATCCGATCCAATTCTAAATCGAACTTAAGAGTAGGGGGCTTATGTTGGTGGTGATTTCACACTGGCTAAAGATGTGAGATATATAAGGACACAAAGATACCCCAGGCTTGGCTAGTTGCTCTTGATTCACTTACTTCAACAACTCTTGCTTGGCTACCAATCTGATCCTTGATCGATCCTAGATCTTCATTGTCGGATCAGATGTGATTTGAAAATTCTGTGACACTTTCAAAATTCACACGACCATAACATAATAGCCAACGATAGGTAGATAAAGAAGAAGATAATAACTATATCTCTCCAGATAAGTCAAGGCAAACCATCTTATTCTTCTTTTCTTTCATGGCTCTTCAGCCTCTGCCTATAAATAAAGGTCCAAAGGGAACCCCTAAGGGATGAAATCTCTTCTCTCCCAACTAGACTCTCACTCCTCTCTATTGTCTAGAATTCTAACTTGAGTATTGGAAGGTCTTTATCGGAGTCACATTCGATCGGAGACTTTTCTTGCAGGTCCTGCCATCATCAACCTACCATCATCGTCCAACTCCAGTCCATCCGACTTCAAGAAGAAATTCTGCTGCAACACATCCCATCCACCAGTGTCAGAGGTTCATATGAGATGCTACATGAAAGCATTAGTGGAGGAATGGTGGACTGAAGTCCACCTTTGCCAGCCTCTCCATAGTCAAGAACCCTGGTCATCCCCATTCACCTCGATCGATGCTGAACCTTCTCATGCTTCCTTGCATCCACGATGTTTAGATCGCCTGTGAGCAGCTCCAAAGTCCTTGCATGCTCGCTGTGGCAGATCTCTCCTCTATGAGCTATTGCTACCGACCCTGCTCCCACGAACCTATCACCACTGATCCTACTCCCACAGATGATGTCATGCTCCACCTACATGCATAGGCCAAAGTAGGCCTGACTGAAGCAGGCCTCCTGCTCCTCCTATGCACTCGATCGAGGTGGGCTCGATCGAAGTGAGCTGCTGCACTTTTCCTTTGCACTCAACCAAAGAAGGTCTAGACGAAGTAGGTCTGACTTTCGTCAGCCCCGAAGTTCTCTTATGGAAGTGCCAATCTTCACCTCCAAAGCCATTGAAAGGGCCATCGACAGTGCCGGTTTTTCCCAAGTTCAGGCCTTTGAAGCTCCGCACCTGCCAACAGTCTTGCTGCCGCACTGAGAACTGCTTCTACCACCACAACCGCTCCAATGGCAACTACGCTGATCATGGTAAAGGAGTCGGAAAAGATGCCTAAGCTTGAAAAGCTGCTCGATGACCTCGATGATAAGATGGCCACTTTGTTCTGCAACACGAAGAAGATTGTGGATGTAAAGGCCAAGGACTTGGACAGATTGGGCTATAGAGTGACTGAAAGAATAATGCCCTGCAAACCAATCACAAATGGGATGCGATAGGATATTTTTATGATTTATCTTCCAAACTCATGTAAATTGATATTTATATTATTAATAAAATATTTTTTTTTTGATTCATTATATGCTGCATCTTATTAATTTTAAAATTATAATAAACTCCATAGGTCTGACCAATGATTTTAGGGTCGTAATGAGATCATGCCAGTGAGACCTAATTCCTTAATAGTCTTGATCTAAAATATTTCTAGTCGTTAGTACATTAAGTCAGAGATCAATGATAACCGATAAGACTGGCATGTCCTATGTATGTTCAGAAATGAGGATGGTTGATCTCATAACCACTTGAGTGGTGACACTAATACAAAGATAGAGATGCTCATTAGAGAATGAGTTCATTGAATTAACTTACGAGAGAATATCGGATGGAGTCTTATTTATATATCAACTGATGATTTTCTAGTGAGAGTTATGTAAGTGATCCTTAGATCTGAGGTCATCATGGTACCTTGTGTACATGGATCCATATTTTAGTTCACTACCTAGCTTGGCTCTTTGATCTTTGTGTGGGATGTTCTGGATATGGTGAAGTATGTATGGAGATTGTGAGTGATCAATAAAAAATTGATCACTCCTAATAAGGAGAACGAACATCCTATGTGATCTCATAGAACGATGATTCTGAAAATCTTTGGCCAAAGCAGGATGATAATTAGAAAAGATTTCTAATGTATCATCAACTGAATCATCATCTTCTGATCAAGATACATAATAATAAGTGATTGGATTTGATATATTTCTATATCCACAGCTCATTTGAGATGTTGTTTGACTGAAAGATTGAATTACACGAAAACTTGCCACTGAAAGATATTTTGATAATTTTTCATCAAAATTTCAAATCTTTCGGATAATCATGACACATTGCTAGACATCAATCTTGATAGATAGATTCATTAGAACTAAAGGAGTTTAATTCTGGAGTCAATTTGAAAGAATCCAAGTTGATTGGGACTCTTCGGGTGACCTAAACTTATCGGATTAGGATTATGTCGAAAGTCTTGGTCCACTGCTGGCTAGATTTGGAACCCAATGGGTCATACACTTTAAAATTTAGCCTTGATCTATTTTAATTAGAGTTTAATATAAATTCTATGGGTTAATTTAACATGCTAGCACATTGTATTAATCCAAGTTTCCAAATTGATTTAGATTAAATTGTTTGAGCTAACCTAGACCAGTTGGCTTTGACCTAATGGGATTGGGTCAATTTGGATTGGATCCTTATCCAACTTGAAAGAGTTTCAAGTGAAAAAAGAGTCCTCCACATCCATCAGAAGTCATGACAAAAAATAAATACCACCCACCTTAAATTGGCATGAGAAGTGGAGAGTCCTTCTTAATGAAGGCTCTTAACTATTACACATTACCTTAAATTCTAGATCAGTTCTCCTTTGATTTGATGCCAAATTTAATTCAAATTTTTATGACATGTAGAAGACTAAGAGTATTTCTACTCTAAGTATCTAAATCACTAAAAATTCATTCGGTGAATTTATTTGGTGCATGGGAAGTTGGAGTGCCAAAGGTTGGTGCCCCATGGTCTCATGTGATGTCCCTTGGTCCCCTATTTATAGGGGATGCCCCAGATGGTTTCTGATGGTAATTTTTGGTTGAGACTAAGAGAGGGGATGTTAAAAATATAAAAAAAAAATTGAAAAAATTTTGAGAAAAAAAAAGAGAAAATTTTGAGTGGAAAAAGTTGCTACTAGAGTGGTAAGATTTTCAGCAAGTATTGCTTAAGTATCCTAGGATTTGATTTTTTCATATGTTGGAGCCAAAAATCAAATCCTAGATTGTATGACATCTGAAGAGTATCTTCTTGGTGTCATTCTGGTAGTGAGATTGAAAGCAACTGGACTTTGGTGCGATCGTGACGCAATTTTGAAGCCGGCAGTATTCTGAAGAAGATAAGGCTACGACAGTGCATCGGTTGGGAAGGACTTTGGCCAACTTCTGTGTGGATCACCATTGGAAGACATCTACCTTAAGGTCTTGTGGAGAATACTAATATGCCACTTTTTCATATTGGTTAAAGTATAATTTTCTATCTCTTTGCATGCTTGAATTTGCTTTGATCGTGATTGGCAAAGTGATTCTAGGGTTTTGAGTTTGGCTCGATAGTTTTATTTGATAAGGCTATTGATTTTTTTATTTTAAAATTTTTAAAAATTACTTTTCACTATGTGGTCGAAACCCAATAGTAGTATCAGAGCCATCTTTGTCTGATTCGATCAAACAAGTACAATAGTTGTGCATAGAATCATTCTTGTGCATAGCTTGTCAAAATTTTTTTTGTATTGATTTATAGCATCAATCCTTTAAACTCAAAAATTATTTTTGACTTTATATATAACATGATGCATAATTTTAGTTATTTAATTATTAGTTTATGATAATTTTGAAATTTATATTATCATGGTTGTATGATGCTCAAATTGATGTATTGTTAAGGGTGCAAAGCATGCCTAATGTGATTAGGGTTTACTATTTTTCTTTGATATGCTTGATCTATATTTTGATTTCCATTGCACCCTTATATGATTTTAGTATATCATATGATTGCTATTTAGAATAGTAGAAGCATATCAAATTGCATAATTTGTAGTACATATTTTATGTGGTTGTAGTTAGGATGTGCTGAGACAAATTTAAAGTCTCTCGTAAAAATTTATATTAAGTTGTAATGTCAGGATTCATTTTATTAATCAAAAATTGAATTCTTTAGATCAATTGGTATTGAGAAAAGTGTCAAAGATGGTTTTCTAATTAGGTCTATATTCTGGCCTGGCCAACTCTGTTGGTGTCTAGAAAAGCTACAAGGAGCCTCCCACCTACTTGCCTGGCCAATTTGATCTTGTTGATTTTCGGACTTAAATTGATTAGTGACGTAGATATTACAAGAGCCTTCCTTCAAACTTGATCGATAGAGTATGTCAAGATCTTAGTGAGCTTATTGTGCTATCCACAAAGCTTACTATAGAAATTGACATGATGTTGATCAAGTGCATATTGATACTTATGGTATATTTGAATAATGTTACTTTGTTGTGCTATCCACAAGGGCAGCATTGTTTAAGTATGATCATATAGGATTGAAGGATCAACTTAACTAGACACTATAGTTTATTGTGCTATCCACAAGATTATATATGATCTAGAGGTCAGAGTGAATGATGTTGAGAATTATAAAGGTACAATTGGTAAATAGTTACCTACTCTTGAACTCATAAATGCTTGTTGTGCTATCCATAAGATGTTTGTGAGAAATAGGGATCTCAACCCCACTAACAAACATTAGAATGTTTCTCAATTTTCATACTTAAGGGCTATGAAGTTCGATAAAATAGTGAGAGACAATTAAATAAAAGTCCTAGTCTAGTTGTGCATGTCATCATGAGTTGTTCGCTTATATCATGTTCTTGTTGTTGTAGATTAACTTCCACATAGCATCCTCACTTACACTTAGAGGTATCCTAGATGCAAACAAGTTGACTGGACCTAACTATGTTGACTGGTTAAGGAACTTGAGAATTACTCTCACTCAGGAGAAAGTCTCCTACATTTTGGATACACCTGCTCCAGATTCTCTTGGAGAAGATGCTTTTGAGGAGGATAGGGCTGCATACAAGATGCAGAAAGATGATAGTGTGACTGTCAAATATATCATGCTTGCCTCAATGAGCAATGAGCTCCAGAGGCAGCATGAGGATATGGATGTTCCCTCTATTCTCTTTAATCTTAAGGAGCTATATAGGGAATAAAGTCGGACTGCTCAATATGAGATATCGAAGTAATTATTTCGTGCCCGTATGACTGAAGTGTCTTTCATGCAAATGCATGTCCTAAAGATGATTGATTTGATCACTCATCTGGGATAACTGAATTTTGCCATGGATGGTGAACTGAGCCAGGATTTGATCCTGCAGTCTCTCCTTGACTCTTTTCTCAGTTTGTCATTAATTATCACATGAACAAACTAAACATCAGCTTGCCAGAACTACTGAACATGCTGAAAATAGCAGAGAGCCATTTCAAAGGTGAAAAGGCTCAGGTTCTTCATGTTGATAAGATCAGCAAGAAGAAGGCAAAGAAGGGTTCCAAAAAAAAGTTGAACCCTAAGGCTGGCATCTCAAAGAAGAAGGCAAAGAAGATCTCCACCAAAGGTACTTGTTATCACTGTGACAAGGAGGTCCACTAGAAGAAAAATTGTAAGAAGTACCTTACAACCATGAAATCGACAAGCATTGCTAAAGGTTTATATATGATACAAATTAATTTATCATTAAGTACTTTATTTTTAAATTTTTGGGTTTTGGATACCGCCTATAGTTCACACATTTACAAATCATTGCAGGATCTACAGAAAATAAAAAATCTGAATAAAGGTGACTTCGAGCTGTTCGGTGCTAGTGGAGAGTCCATTCAGACCGAAGCCATAGGAACCAAAATTTTGAAGTTACCTTCGGATAAAGTTTTGAAACTAAAGACTTATTATTATATTCTTAATATTGTTAAAAATATTATTTCTATACTATTATTATTGAAACAAAATTTTAAAATAATTACAAAGAACAATGGTTGTTCTATTTATTTTTCTAATGAATATTATGGAAGTGCTTTTATTAATAATGGTCTTATATTTCTTTCACTTAATGATAATATGCTTCATGTTGATAATATGAAAAAAAAAAGAGAGAGGATGTGAATGTCATATATCTCTGGCACTGCCGACTTGGTCATATAAATAAGTCAAGGATTAACAAGTTATACAAAGATAATTTTTTTGATCCTTATGATTATGAATCATATAGAACTTGTGAATCTTACCTCATGAAAAAAATAATCAAGACTCCATTTACTGGACATGGAGATCGGGCGAGTGACATTTTGGATCTTGTACATACTGATGTATATGGTCTAATATCGACTCAAGCCAGAGGTGGATACTCTTACTTTATCACGTTTACTGATAATAGATCAAGATTTGGATATATATATTTAATGAAATATAAATTTGAAGCCTTAGATAAATTTAAAGAGTATCAAAGAATGGTCAAAAAATAAACTGATAAAAGTATTAAAACTCTTCGAACGGATCGAGGAGGAGAATACTAATCTAGTGAGTTTCTTGATTATTTGAAACAAAATAAAATACTCTCTCTATGGATACCTCCTTATACTCCATAATTAAATAAAATTATAGAAGGAAAGAATCGCACCTTATTAGATATGGTGCGGTCCATGATGTGTTTCACGGATCTTTCAATATTCTTTTGGGGATATGCCCTCGAGACTGCAGCGTATATTTTAAATAAAGTACCTTCAAAATTTATTTCTAGCACTCCATATGAAATATAAAAAAAAAAAGACTCAATCTTAAGCATCTTAAGATTTGGAGTTGTCCGACTTATGTGAAAAATGTTGATGGACATAAGCTAGATGCTAGATCAAAAAAATACAGGTTTGTAGGTTATCCCAAGAAGAGTATAGGATACTACTTCTATAACCCTACTCAACAAAAGGTGTTTGTTGGTAGGCATGCCATTTTTCTGGAGAAAGAATTTATCTAAAAAGGAGGTAGTAGGAGATCTGTTGAACTTGAAGAAGTTCAAAACCTACAATCTATCCAGGATTTATCAAATAGTTCTCAACTAGTTGTGCCCATTGTTGAGGCACAGCCACTACACATACCTCCTCTCCGAAGATCAAGTAGAGTGCATAGTATACCACTCAGGTATGGATTTGTCATTGAGAATGACAACACAACCCATATCATTGAGAATGATGATCCCACAACCTATTTGTAAGCTGTTATGAGTAGTGACTCTGACAAGTGGCTCAATGCCATGAAATTCAAAATGGACTCCATGTATGCCAACCAAGTATGGACTTTAATTGATGCACCTAAGAGTGTGACCCCAATAGGCTGCAAATGGGTCTTCAAAAAGAAGATTGGAGCAGATGGCCAGGTAGAGACCTATAAGGCTAAGCTTGTTGTAAAAGATTTCAGATAAAAATAAAGTGTTGATTATGAAGAAATCTTTTCATTGGTAGCCATGCTCAAGTCTATTCAGATAATACTTGCTATTGCAGCATACTATAACTATGAGATCTGGCAGATGGATATCAAAACTGCCTTCCTCAATGAAAACCTTGAGGAAGAAGTCTATATGACTCAGTTAGAGGGATTTATCTCTAGTGGGAGAGCAAATCAGGTATGCAAGCTGAATAGATCCATTTATGGATTGAAGCAAGCATCGAGGAGCTGGAACATCCATTTTGATGAGATAGTCAAATCGTTTTGTTTTATCAAAAATATGGATGAACCTTGTATGTATAAGAAGATTAGTGGGAGTGCTATTGTCTTCCTAGTCTTGTATATAGATGACATATTGCTCATTGGGAATGATATTCCGATGTTACAATCAGTCAAAACTTGACTATCACAAAAGTTTTCCATGAAAGACTTGGGTGAGGCATCCTATATACTTGGTATTAAGATGCATAGGGATAGATCGAATAGGATGCTAGGCTTGTCCCAATCTAGGTACATTGACCTTGTGTTGAAGAAGTTCAACATGGAGGAAAGTAAAAGAGGTTACTTGCCCATAGGTCATGGCATACAACTCTTTAAGAAGATGTCTCCTAAGACACTTGAAGAGAAAAATAGAACGAGTTCTATTCCTTATGCTTCGGCTGTAGGATCAATAATGTATGCTATGTTATGTACGAGGCCTGATGTTGCTTATGCCTTGGGCATTGTAAGCAGATTTCAAGCTGATCTTGGGAAGGATCATTGGAAAGCTGTGAAACACATAATCAAGTACTTGAGAAAGACTAGAGATATTTTTCTGATATATGGTGGATCTGATTTAAAACTGAAAGGTTATACTGATTCTAGTTTTTAATTTGATCCGGATGATAGTAAATCCATATCTGGATATGTGTTCACCTTGTATGGTGGTGCAGTAGTTGAAAAAGTTCCAAACAGCAAACGGTTGCTGACTCAGTCACTGAGACTAAGTATATTGCTGCAAGTGAGGCTGCTAAGGAGGCCATCTGGATGAAGAAATTCATCGCAGAATTAGGTGTGGTTCTAGGGATTGAACAATCAGTGTCTCTTTATTGTGATAATACTAAAACAGTTGCTCAAGCCAAAGAACCAAGATCTCACCATAAATCCAAGCACATCCTAAGACGGTTCCACCTCGTTCAGAAGATTATCGAAAGATGCGATGTGATCGTGGAGTGAGTTGACACCAAGAATAATATAGCGGACCCATTCACTAAGGCCTTGTCAATACAGTAGTTTGACCGCCATCTTGATAGTATGGGCATCAAGTATAGGGGCGATTGGCTTTAAGTGCAAGTGGGAGATTGAAAGAATAATGTCCGACAAGCCAATCACAAATGAGATGCGATAGGATATTTTTATAATTTATCTTCCAAACTCATGTAAATTGATATTTATATTATTAATAAAATAAATTTTTTTTTGATTCATTATATGCTGCATCTTATTTATTTTAAGATTATAATGAACCTCATAGGTCTGGGCAATGATTTTAGGGCCGTGATGAGATCATGTCAGTGAGATCTAATTCTTCGATAGCCTTGATCTAAAATATTTTTAGTCATTGGTACATTGAGTCAGGGATCAATGATAATCGGTAAGACTAGCATGTCTTATGTATGCTCAGAAATGAGGGTGGTTGATCTCACAACCACTTATGTGGTGACACTAATACAAAGATATGGGTGCTCATTAAAGAATGAGTTTACTGAATTGATCTATAAGAGAATATCAGATGGAGTCTTATTTATATATCAACTGATGATTTTCTAGTGGGAGTTGTGTAAGTGATCCTCAGACCTGAGGTCATCATGATACCTTGTGTACATGGATCCATATTTTGGTTCACTACTTAGCTTGGTTCTTTGATTCTTGTGTGGGATGTTTTGGATATGGTGAAGTATGCATGATGATTGTGAGTGATCAATAAGGGATCAGTCACTCTTAATAAGGGGAGCAAACATCCTATGTGATCTCATAGGACGATGATTCTAGAAGTTTTTGGCCAAAGTAGGATGATAATTAGAAAAAAAAATTTAATATATCATCAATTGAATCATCACCTTTTGATCAAGATACATAATGATAAGTGATTGGATTTGACATATTTTCATACCCACAGCTCATCCGGGATGTTGCTTGACTGAAAGATTGAATTACACAAAAACTTACCACTGAAGAGTATTTTGATAATTTTTTTATCAAAATTTTAAATCTTTTGGATAGTCATGATACGTACTAGACATCAATCTTGACTTTTGAATTTATCAGAATTAAAAGAGTTTAATTTTAGAGTCAATTTTGGAAGAGTCCAAGTTGATTGGGATTCTTCGAGTGATCTAATCTTATCATATTAGGAATACGTCGAAAGTCTTGATCCACTACTGACTAGATTTGAAATTCAATGGATCACACACTTTAGAATTTGGTCTTGATCTGATCTAATTAAAATTTAATATAAATTCTATGGATTAATTTGATATGCTAGTACATTGTATTAATCCAAGTTCCTAAATTGGTTTAGATCAAATTGTTTGAGCTAACCTAGATCAGTTGGCTTTGACCTAATGAGATTGGATCAATTTGGATTGGATCTTTATCGAACTTGAAAAAATTTTAAGTGGAAAAGAAGTCTTCCATGTCCACTAGAAGTCACAGCAAAAAATAAATGCCGCCCACCTTAAATTGGCGTGAGAAGTAGAGAGTCCTTCTTAATGAAGGCCCTTAACTATTACACTTTACCTTAAATTCCCAGTCAGTTATCCTATGATTTGATGCCAAATTTAATTTATATTTTTATGGAATGTAGAATACTAAGAGTTCTTCTACTCCAAATATTTGAATCACCAAAAATTCACTCGGTGAATTTATTTGGCATGTGGGAAGTTGGAGTGCCAAAGGTTGGTGTCCCATGGTCTCATGTGATGTCCCTTGGTCTCCTATTTATAGGGGGTGCCCCAGATGGTTTCTGATGGTGATTTTTGGTTGAGACCAAGAGAGAGGATTGATAAACATAAAAAAAAATTTAAAAAAATTTTAAGAAAAAAAAGAGAGAATTTTGGGTGGCAAAATTTGCTACTAGGGTGGTGAGATTTTCAGCAAGTGTTGCTTGAGTGCCTTATGATTTGATTTTTTCATATGTTAGAGCCAAAAATCAAATCTTAAGTTGTATGACATCTGAAGAGTATCTTCTTAGTGTCATTTTGGTAGTGAGATCGAAAGAAACTGGGCTTTGGTGCGATCGTGATGCAAGTTCAAAACCAGCAGTATTCTTGAAAAGATAATACTGCGGCAGCACATCGATTGGGAAAGACTTTGGCCAACTTCCATGTGAATCACCATTAGAGGACTTCTACCTTGGGTCTTGTAGAGAACGCCAACATGCCACCTTTTTATATTGATTAAAGTATATTTTTCTATCTCTTTGCATGCTTGAATTTACTTTGATCGTGATCGATAAAGTGATTCTAGGATTTTGGGTTCAGCTCGATAGTTTTATTTGATAAGACTATTGATTTGCTTATTTTAAAATTTTTAAAAATTACTTTTCTTTGCTTGATTGAAATCCAACAGTGATGACGGTTCATGGAGGGAAGTCATAGAAGCAATAAGAGATCAGCATTGAGGGATTCAGGAGCAGATAGTTCAATGTTCTTGTAGTGACGGATGTGCTAGGCCATGGGATTGATATCTTAGATGTTGCTCATGTTATTAATGCTAATGTCGATTGACATGTACACTCATCGCATTGGGAGGACAGGGCATGTTGAAAAGATAGAAGTTGCAATGATCTTGCAGACATTGAAGTTTTCTATGATCTAAAATAGATGCTTATACAGAGCAATAGTCCAATGCCACTAGAGCCGGCCAGAATGAAGTTGATCCAAAGCCAGAATAAGGCTGGTCCAAAGCACAAAATATGACCAATCCGAAGCCAGATGATGGCCAATTCGATGTCAAGATCTAGGCTTGATCTAAAGCTAGATCCAAACCCATCTGAAGCCAGATCTAGGCCGATCCGAAGTCAGATCCAGGTCAATCTAAAGCCTAAATGTAGGCCAATTCGAAGCCCTGTTCCAGGCCAATCCGAAGCTATGATCAAGATCAATCCAAAGTCAGAATCAAGACCAATCTGAAGTCAGAATCAAGACCAATTTGAAGTTAAAATTAGACCAATTCAAAATAAAGATCAACGCAAAATTGAAGCAAAACTAAGGCAAAACTGAAGCAAAAATAAGGACAACAGATTTTTGAGCATTGAGCCAAGGCAAAAATCAAACAAGACCATGGCGAAAATCAAACCCAAAGATGAGGTGAAGACAAAGCTGAGGTAAAGATAGCCCAAGTCCTAGGTCATTAGAAGGCTAGCCTCAAAAGGTCAACGTCATTAGAAGGTTGAAGCATCAGAAGACAAATCTGAGCAACATCAAGGTAGGGCTATCAAGCAAAAGGCCAATAGCTAAGATGAAGGACCAAGGTTGAAGTGAGGCTTGATGTCAAGATGAAGCCCAAGGATGATCTGAGAAGGCCGAGCTCCCGATGTAGACCATCCAAAAATCGATCTCCAAATATCAATCCCCCAAATGTGAGCTCCTGAAAGCTGAACTCCCAAAGGTCAATCTTCCAAAGCCGAACCCTCAAAAGCCAAAGTGAAGTGATTTAAGAATGCCAACAATGAAAGCCAACTAGAGGCAAACCAACTAAAATAAGGTAACACAAGTTTAATTATCTGTCATTTTCTTTAGTCCAAAGGTTGATTTAACTCAAAAATTAGAGGGCCTAGCCAGAGCCGGTCTAATGAGTTCTCTCATCTTTTATGTGCAGATCTGCAACTCAAGACTGAAGGAAAGATAGGACAGTACTATACATATAATTTTAAAAATTTATGTAGCAAAACTATTAGATTAAATAATTTAATCTAATTTACATGCATAAGATCTAATCTAGACTATCATACTAAGATCTATAATATGATTTAACATGCACATAAGATCAGAAAATAAAACTTGCATCGATCTAATCAGTGCTGCAACCTGGATCTAATCTTTAGATCTATCAAAAATGATCAAGAAGTTCAGAAATAAATATCAAACTATATGTTGATGATCTCTGCTATTCGAATAATTGGATAGGTACTCTTTCAGATTGCTCGTAGCCACACAAAGTCATCCAACCTCTATAGAATGTCCACATGAAGACTGGTGCAGATCAAGCTCCTTGGAAGTGCTAGCTTGCAAGTATCTTCAAGACTGATTTCTCCCTTCTTCTTCAAAAATTTTGGATGCTCCAAAGGAAGAGAATATCTGGAGGAGGAAGAGGAGAGAAGAAAGAGCTCTAGAAAAAAATAAAAATCAGCAAAGAGAACATATGGGGCATCCATAATTGGAGCCTCCTTTGTATAGAAAAGGGATTAGGGTTTTGGTCAAAGGGAGGGCACCAATAGAGTCCACGCCAAACACCAATTTGACATCCCAAAAATTTTCAAAAGTGAGAGTTGGTGTGAGGAAGGAGATAAAGAGTCTCACATACCCAAAAACTTATCAAAGAAAATAAGAAAAAAATAATTGGCGCCTCCCTTCTTTGTATGTTTGAAAAATCTCTTTCCTTCTTATCTCCTTATCTTTAATTCAGATCGCATTCGAATTAAGCAGGAGATAAGATCATGACTAATCATGCCTTTCTGCCCACCCTTACTGGGCCCTCTCTCATCATGCCAAAAATCTCAAGCCAAATCCAATTTGGCGTTGAGATCCAGTGGATGGGTCCTGGGTGGCGTAAGGATAAAGAGATAGTCCTGTTGGTTTGGACTCTTCATTTCAAAATTAATTCTAAACTAAATCAAATCTGATTTAAACCCAATGCTAGAAATAAATCTAATCTAATTAGAAGTCCAATCATCTCAATAAATTTCTAACCCAATTAGGAATTAGCTGAGTCCAAGTCCTGATCAAATCAGGATCAAATTTTTCTTGCAATTGGGCTTGATCAAATCAAACCCAAACTAAGTCAAACTAAACTAATTCAATTTGACTTGATCCAAAACTCTTTGCTCAATCAAATTAAGTCAATTAATAATCTAATTACTAATTAATTTTTTATTAATAGTAGAGTCCCAATCCAGTGGGACTCTCTTTCAAAGTCCCAGTCCCAGTGGGACTCCTCACCAGAGTCACAATCTAATTGGATTTTTCAGCCATCAGATCGGATCGAATCTTTTAATGTGTGTGACCTCATAGGTTTGAACCTAAGCAGATAGCATAGGAATAACTTTCTATACTAATTGATGTAACCATCTGGCAATAGGATCCGACGTCTGGATAGGCCAAAAGATTGTAAAGCAACATTCTAGAACCTACTGGCATATGGTTATCGTATAATTCATCTCTTTGATCCAAATACTCATAGTGACCTAGGGTTTGACTGTCAACCCTAATATAGTCGATCACATTTATATTTCAATCTTTCAAATCCATCATATAGATTATCCTGATCAAGATTTTACTAAATTAAAATATACTGATGTATATCTTCTACTAATTCAAAGGGGTCAATTTCATCTTGACTCATGTATCGACTTGATAAGTACTTGACTGCATCCAATAACCTTCTGTCACTGAATTAGAAATTCAAATGGTCTAGTACTAAAATACAGTGAGTTGCTTATAAGTCACCGTAAAGATCTCAGGTCTGAGGGACACTCATGTCCATACCCTTCACGAGCTACTCTTGATAGTAGAGTGCTCGACAAATGATCACGTTCGGTGCGAATGTAAATCTATATTCCACCTGCATGCCATATCAGTATCTCTACACACCATGGTTAAGAGGACAACCAACTTATATGGCACACAACAATCTATACTCAATATTGCTATTGTCCTATTAACAGTATATCATTCAGTCGTAAACATATTTTAAGGATTAAATGATAAATCTTTTTTTATCGATTAAATATAGTCCTAAGGACTTCATCACAACACAAGAGTTCAAATAAGATAGATAAAATTATGATAAAAAAGCTAAATAATTTTTATTACTAAAAATTCATATATATTTACAAATATGAGTACAATCATCAATAAGCTGATGATTGACTTTGGGATATAATTCTCAACAATTCTCACTTGAACTAAAGCCAATCGGTACAGTATCATATACCCATCTTCGACTTATGACCATTGAACTTCTTGATTCTGAGAGCTTTAGTAAATGGCTCAGCTAGGTTCTTCTTTTCATCGATCTTTTGAAGGTCAACGTCAACTCGATCCATGATCTTTCGGATAAGGTGGTAGCAACACAGAATATATTTGGTGCACTGATGGGACTTCAGCTCCTTGGCTTGAGCAATGATGCCAGTGCTGTCACGATATAATCGGATGGGGTCATCGACGGAGGGTGCCATTCCGAGCTCATCGATGAACTTTCACAACTATACATCTTCCTTCGCAGTATTAGATGCCACGATATACTTCACCTCGCAAATAGAGTCAGCCACGGTGTGATGCTTAAAACTTTTCCAGCAGATTGCTCTACTGTTCAGGATAAAAATATAATCCAACACACTCTTGCTATCATCATGATCTGACAGAAAGCTGAAGTCGGTGAATTTTACTAGTTTCAAGTCAGTTTCACCATAAATAAGCCACTGGTCCTTAGTATTTCTTAAATACTTAAGAATAATTTTTACAACCTTCCAGTGGTTTTCTCTTAGATCAAACTGGTATCTACATACTATCCCAAGTGAATATACCATGTCTGATCTTGTATATATCATGACGTACATTATAGAACCTACTATCGAAGTATATGCAATTCTACTTATACACTCTCTTAAGGAGTTGTCGAACAATTCTTCTTCGAGAGAGAAATTTCATGGTCTATCGAAAAATAGCTTTTTCTGAAATTCTCCATGCTGAACCGCTTCAGCATGGTATCTATATATGTGGACTGGGATAATCCAAATAACTTTTTTGATCTATCTCTATAGATCTTCATCTCAAGGATATAGGATGCCTCTCCCAAGTCCTTCATAGAGAACTGAGACGATAAGCAGACTTTTTTCTTTGTAATGCAGGGATGTCATTTTCGATCAAGAGAATGTCATCCATATACAAAACGAGAAATACAACCACAGAGTCATTTACCTATTTGTAAATATAGGGTTCTTCATTCCTAATGAAGCCATACGTTCTGATAACCTTATCAAAACGTATGTTCTAACTCCTAGATACCTACTTCCATCCATAAATGGATCTTTGAAGCTTGCACACTTTGGACTCATCTGTGGATGTAAAATCCTCAGATTGTATCATATACACCTCTTCTTCTAGCTCTCCATTTAGAAAAATTATTTTCACATCCATTTGTCAGATTTCATAGTCTATGTGTGCCGCTATCGCAAGCATAATCTGAATGGACTTGAGCATTGCCACAGGAGAAAATATCTCATCATATTAATACTATAACATTGATGATAACCCTTGACAACCTAATAGACTTTATAGGTCTCCACCTTTCTGTCTGCGCTCCTCTTCTTTTTGAAAACCCACTTACATCCTATGGGTTTAACCCCTTCAGGTAGGTCTACTAATATCCATACATTATTGACCTTCATAGACTCCATTTCAAATTTTATGACTTTAAGCCATTTATTAGAGTCGTATCTCTGTATTGCATCCTGTTGGTACAAAAATCTGCTTGCGCCGGAGAAGCTGGAGTCGGGGAAGTCGCGGTCGCCGCCGGGACCTGCAAAGGAAGTCTAAATCGGAGGTGGGGTTGCTCCGGCAAGACCCTCCGACGCTCAAGTCAGTTCTCTACCTCAACAAGAATGGAGTGCTCGAACGAAGAATTTAGCAGAATTTTGAGATAAAAAATGAGCTTATAGAATAACGTATCTGGGTCTCCCTTTTATAGGCGGGGGAGGTAACGGATTGATGGCGACGTTTGTAACCGCCAGGTAGTGGGCTGCCCATGGCCAGGGGAATTTATTGCGAAGGGTAGTGGAGTAGACCCGTGGCTATTGTCATGGCCTGCCACGTAGAGTCTGTTGCAGGTAGTGGAGCGACGTCCGTTGCCGCTAGTTGTCAGGGAGTGGTGGAGTCGCGCAGCACCTGCCGCAGGGAGCGGAGCAGAATCGTGGTCGTTGACACAGCCTGTCAGAGAGTAATGAGTCCGCCGCAGGGGGTGATGGAGCCGCGCGGAATCCGCCACAGGAAGTGGAACAGGATCATGGTTGTTATTACGACCTGCCAGGGGGTGCGGATCTGTTGATTGAAGCTCGGCAGCGGTCGGAGTCCGGCCTCTGTAGAGGTCCGGGAGGGGTCCTCCTTGCGGTTGGGGTCGTGGGTGGAGCCCGACTTCCGTGGGAGTCCGGGCGGAACCCTCTCGGAGCTGAAGTTGTGGGCGGAACCTGGCTCCTGTAGGATTCCGGGTGGAGTCCTCTGTAATCAAAGTTAAAGGTGAAGTCCGGCTCCCGTAGGAGTCCGGACAGAGCTTACCAGCAGTTGATACCGAGAGCGGAGCCCGGCTCCCGTAGGAGTCCGGGCGGGGTCCTCTGCAATCAAAGTTAAAGGTGAAGTCCGGCTCCCGTAGGAGTCCGGACGGAGCTTACCAGCAGTTGATACCGTGAGCGGAGCCCGGCTCCCGTAGGAGTCCGGGCGGAGTCTTCTGCAATCAAAGTTAAAGGTGAAGTCCGGCTCCCGTAGGAGTCCGGACGGAGCTTACCAGCAGTTGATACCGTGAGCAGAGCCCGGCTCCCGTAGGAGTCCGGGCGGAGTCTTCTGCAATCAAAGTTAAAGGTGAAGTCCGGCTCCCGTAGGAGTCCGGACGGAGCTTACCAGCAGTTGATACCGTGAGCAGAGCCCGACTCCTGTAGGAGTCCGACTCCCGTAGGAGTCCGGACGAAGTCTGTCTGCAGTCGTTGGAGTCGTCGGCGGGGCTCGGCTCCCATAGGAGTCCGGGCGGAGCTGTCTTGTAGCTGAAGTTGTTGGTCGTCGAGGATGAAGTCCGGCTCCCGTGGGAGCCCGGGTGGAGATTTCTTTTGAGGTTGGCCTTGTTGGCGGAGCCGTTGATTCTGTGGAGGACTTCGGCTGGGGGTATTTTATACCCAACACCAGTCCCCCTACTTCCGAGTTTGAATTTCGAACGAAGGAAGTACAGTGAGATGGACACAGCCGAAGTCGCCCCTTCGAAACCTGCGTACCGCCGCCCCTAGATATTTTGGCATTTAATGTGTGTACGTCAGAGCCCGCTTTTCGATGAAGGTGAACTGAAGAGTCTTTTCGAAACCCCCATCGGAACGCGATCCCAAGCACCGTGCCACGGGAATTTGTGAACGATCAACCCTCGATAGCGATGAAGGGGATAAGCGTGACACGCGGCACGCACCAGTTGTCCCAGAAATACCTGCCGCCATAACTGCGCTAGGATCCGTCGGCTATTTAAACCCCCTAGTCCTTTCATGGCTTCATCCTAGCGACTTTCTTTCGCCTGAGAGCCTTGCTTCCCTCGCACCAGTCCTTGCCTTCTTCATCCCCCCTCAATTCTTCTCTGAGGGTTCCTACGCCATGTCCTCTACCCCGGAGGCCGTTCTTGAGGGGCTGTCTAGGGCTTGGAGGAAGGTGAGGAGGAGAACGGCGGCCGGTGAGAATCTCCGTCGTTTTAAAGGGGGCCCAAGGAAGAATTCTTTCAACAACAGGGGTTTAATAACGGGGGCTGTCGGTGAAGTTATTCTACCCGCGAATTTCAGAGTAGCAAAGCGGGGTGATACCGGTCAAGAGGGCAGAGCTGTCGTCATAAGCTATGGCGGGATCCTTGATGCCGTCGGGGCCGAGGGACCAGAGGCGGTCGGCGTCGACGGTGGGGTAGTGGAACTTGTTGCGGGGACGGTGGAAGTAGCGCATGCCGACCTTGCCGGAGCATTTTGGGTGGCGGCTATCGTGGAGTATTCGGAGATGAGGCACATCTCTGGCATCGCTACCGCTTCCAAGGTGACTCCGGTTCTTCTTGAAACAGGTCTTCGCTACTGCCGCCGTTGCCCTTACCGCCTCCGGAGATCTATCCCACCCTTTTCTCGCTAGGGTTGGGACTTCGGAGACAGAATGAGGCGAGATGGGGCGAGAGTTGTTACACGCACTGGAGAACGCGACTGAGAAAGATAGAGACGGGAAGAGGAGTTTGCAGCTCGGAGCGGCCTCCGGTTCATCCCTCCCGAACCGTGTTTGCGAGGCATGCGATGACGTGTATTTTCTTCTTCTTTTTTTTTCCTGACCCACCGGGTCCTGTAACGTACACTCTTGTTAAATGAAAAAGAGATTTTGTTACCTCGTCTGCATCTCGCATCAAATGGTTGTCTGTCGAACTTCTTCATTTTCCTTTCCTCTTTCTTCCTTCTCTTCTTCTTTTTCACATCGTCCCAAGGTCATCGACGACCTCTTCTGTTCATGTGGGGTCGTCATTTGCCGAGCTCCTTTTTGGCTTTTACGCCGTTCGAAGATACCCAATTGTCATTCCATTGATGGTTGCAGGTTCGCTTGGGGCCCTTCGGGCCCGAGGTCCCTCCTAGGGCTTGAATTCGGGGATTCGAGCTTCCGTTGCCTTCGGGCACTGTTTGCTTTCCTTTTTTGCTTGAAATTTTTTTTTTTTCTGCTGAAGTCGGAGCTAAGTTCGGCTCCCTTGGGAGTCCGAACGGAGAAGCCCTCCTGAAGTTGGAGTAGCCCGGCTCCCGTAGGAGTCCGGGCGGAGTCCTCTGCAATCAAAGTCATAGGCAAAGTCCGGCTTCCGTAGAAGTCCGGACAAGTCTTATCGACAGTTGCTGTTGTCAGCGGAGCCCGGCTCCCGTAGGAGTCCGGGCGGGGTTGTCCTGTAGTTGACGTTGGCGATTGGGGCCCGGCTCCCGTAGGAGTCCGGGCTAGGCTTACCATCGGTCGAAGTAGCTTAAGTTAGGGCAAGGTTTTCCTCTTGGGGGGCGCATATGGGCGTTGCAGGGCCTTCCCCCACCCGGTCTAAAAGGATCGGGCCTTCGACTAGGGCGAGTGTTCTCCTCCTGTCCCTAACAGGGCTGTGGGGGCACATATGGGCGTTGTAAGGCCTCTCCCCCCATCCGGTCTAAAAGGAACCGGGCCTTCGACTTTGCTTAAGTTAGGGCGAGGTTCTCCTCCTGTCCCTAACAGGGCTGTGGGGGTACATATGGGCGTTGTAAGGCCTCTCCCCCCATCCGGTCTAAAAGGAATCGGGCCTTCGACTTTGCTCAAGTTAGGGCGAGGTTCTCCTCCTGTCCCTAACAGGGCTGTGGGGGCACATATGGGCGTTGTAAGGCCTCTCCCCCCATCTGGTCTAAAAGGAACCGGGCCTTCGACTTTGCTCAAGTTAGGGTGAGGTTCTCCTCCTGTCCCTAACAGGGCTGTGGGGGCACATACGGGCGTTGTAAGGTCTCTCCCCCCATCTGGTCTAAAAGGAACCGGGCCTTCGACTTTGCTCAAGTTAGGGCGAGGTTCTCCTCCTATCCCTAACAGGGCTGTGGGGGCACATACGGGCGTTGTAAGGCCTCTCCCCCCATCCGGTCTAAAAGGAACCGGGCCTTCGACTTTATGAGATTGCCCTTTTGTTTTTGACACAGTTTGCTTGAATTGTCTAAAGACACATGGGTATGCGATTTTCGACTAAAATGAAGTCACTGGTAGTACATCCGTAAGTTTTCCGAGCTCCACGGTCGTGGGAGGTCGGCCCCTCCGAGCTCCTTGAGATAATAAGTTCCGGGCTGAACTACTTCTTTGACCTCATAAGGTCCCTCCCAGTTCGGGGCGAGCTTCCCCCGGTCCTGAGGTTGCGAGACAGCAGCTCGTCGAAGCACCAGATCTCCTGCTTTAAAGGCTTTGCTCTTGACCCGGGCATTGTAATATCGGGCAACTTTCTATCTGTAGGCTGCCATTCGAACCTGAGCAATCTTCCGTCTCTCTTCCAGCAGGTCGAGGTTGGCTCTGAGACTTTGTGCATTTTGGGGTTCGTCGAATGCCACAACTCGTGCCGACGGGAGTTTAAGCTCGATCGGGATGACAGCTTCCATACCAAAGGCTAAAGCAAAGGGAGTCTTCCCTATAGGTAACCTCTGGGTAGTTCGATATGCCCATAGCACGTGATAAAGCTCGTCCGCCCAAGTTCCTTTTGCTTTTTCAAGCCTTGTCTTAATTCCCTGCAAAAGGGTTCTGTTAGTTACCTCAGCTTCGCCGTTCGCCTTAGGGTGGGCTACTGATGTGAAGTTGTGGGAGATGTTTAGATCTTCACAGAATTCGGCGAATCTTGCTCCCGCGAATTGCCGTCCGTTATCAGTGATTAGGGTTCTAGGTAGACCGAACCTGCACACAATTGACTTCCAGATGAAATCTTGTACTTTTGCTTCCGTGATTTTTGCTAGTGGTTCGGCTTCAACCCATTTGGTGAAGTAGTTGATCGCTACCAGGAGGAACTTCCTTTGCCCAGACGCCATGGGAAAGGGGCCAAGTATGTCCATCCCCCACTGTGCAAAAGGCCATGGGGCACTTAGGGGTGTGAGCTCAGTGGCGGGCTGTCTCTGGACGTTGGCGTATCTCTGGCATCGGTCGTACTTTTTGACGTATTCGATCGAATCATAATGCATCGTTGGCCAGTAATACCCTTGGCGAAGTAGCTTGTGGGATAAAGATCTGGCACCCAAATGGTTTCCGCAAGCTCTCTTGTGCACTTCCCATAAAGCGTAGTCAGCTTCTGAGGGCCGGAGACACCTTAAGAGGGGCAAGGAGTATGATCTTTTGTATAATTTGCCCTCATAAAGGATGTACCGGGAGGCTTGATTTCGGAGCTTCCGAGCCTCCTTCGCATCCCGGGGAAGAACTCCATCTCTAAGATAGGTCGTCAGTGGGTCGACCCAGCTGGGCTCGTGGTCGATCTCCATTACAGGCCTTGGTTTTTCTGTACTCGGATGTTTCAGAACTTCAAAGAGGACGCCTTTGGGCAATCAGCCAGGGCCGACGTGGCCAGCTTGGAGAGAAGGTCAGCTCTGGTATTCTCCGCCCTTGGAATTTGCCTAATGTCGAAGTTGGTAAAGGCGGGGGTAAGCTCCTTCACTTTCTCAAGATACCTGGCCATACTGTCCTCCCGTGCTTCATAACTCCCGCAGACTTGTCCCACCACAAGTTGGGAATCGCTGTGCACCCGGAGTTGACCTATTCCCAGCTCTTTGGCGATCCTTAATTCTGCAATCAGAGCCTCATATTCCGCTCCATTGTTTGTTGCGGGAAACTCGAAACACAGAGCGTACTCCGCGACGACTCCCTCCGGGCTGACCAAGATCAGGCCCGCACCCGCACCTGCCATGTTGGAGGATCCGTCCACATAGAGGGCTCAAAAGCAATCAGAGGGATTGGCTTCTTCGTTAGGGGAGTTCGGTTGAGACTTCAGGTCGTCCACTCTGCTTTGCTCAGGTTCGGCCTCCTCTGGGATGGTGCACTCTACGATGAAATCTGCCAGTATTTGGGCCTTTACTGTCGGTCTAGGCCTGTAGTTGATGTCGAATTCCGTGAGCTCGATCGCCCATTTTGCCATCCTTCCGGAGGTATCAGCTCGGTGCAAGACCGCCTTGATCGGTTGATCGGTGAGCAGCATTACGGTATGCCCTTGAAAGTAAGGTCGGAGCCTCCGAGCTGCAACCAACAAGGCGTAGGTCAGTTTTTCTAATTTAGTGTACCTGGTCTCGGCGTCCCTCAACATGCGGCTAATGTAGTAGACTGGTCGCTGGACTTTCATTTCTTCTTTGACAAGAACAGCCGCGAGGGCCGTGGGAGAGACCGCCAGGTACAAAAATAGTTCCTCCCCAGGCTCAGGCTTCGCCAGCAGCGGAGGTGAGCTAAGGTAGCTTTTTAATTCTTTGAATGCCTGTTGGCATTCAGAGGTCCAACAGAAGTTCTTCGGCCGCTTGAGGGTTTGAAAGAAGGGCAAACATCGTTCGGCCGACCTCGCGACAAAGCGATTAAGAGCCGCTATCCTTCCCATGAGGCACTGAACCTCCTTGATCGACCTTGGGGTGGTCATCTCTTGGATGGCGCAAATTTTCTCTGGATTGGCCTCAATCCCGCGCCCCGATACCATGAAGCCCAGGAACTTTCCTGAGGTTACCCTAAAAGCATATTTGGTCGGGTTCAGCTTCATTCTATACTTTCGAAGAGCGCCAAAGGTTTCCTCGAGGTCGGCGACGTGATTTCTGGAAGACCTGCTTTTTACAAGCATATCATCCACGTAAACCTCCATGTTTCGGCCAATCTGCTCTTTGAAGATTTTGTTCACCAGTCGTTGATAGGTTGCGCCCGCGTTCTTGAGGCCGAACGGCATGACCCTGTAGCAGTAAAGGCCGCGATTAGTGATGAAAGCTATCTTTTCTTCATCTTTCGATGCCATTCTAATCTAGTTATAGCCGGAGAACGCATCCATAAAAGTGAGGAGCTCATGGCCCGAGGTAGCATCCACCAGTTGGTCGATCCTAGGAAGGGGGTAGCTGTCCTTTGGACAAGCCTTATTCAGCTTTTTGAAGTCGATACACATCCTCCACTTGCCGTTTGCTTTCTTGACCAAAACAACATTGGAGATCCACTCAGGATAATTGACTTCCTTAATAAATCCGGTCTTGAGAAGCTTATCCACTTCCTCGGCTATCGCCTTCTGCCTCTCCGGGGCATGACTCTGGATTTTTTCTTTCGTCGGCCGATGTTTAGGGTCGACTGCCAGATGATGTTCCATGACTTCTGTGTCGATCCCCGGCATATCCGTCGGGACCCATGCGAAAACGTCCGCATTCCTTCGGAGGAAATCCACAAGACGCATCCGCACCTCCTCCCCCAGGTTGGAGCCAATTAACACCACATGCTCCGTGTTCCCATCATTCAAAGGGATTGGTATTAGGTCTTCGATTGGACCGCCCCTCTCTTCAGTGAGGTCATCGCGAGCATCCAACCCATCGACCGGACAGAGGTCCGCTTGATCGCTTCTTTGCAAGGTGATGTTGTAGCAATGTCTGGCCAGGGCTTGGTCTCTCCGGACCTCTTCGATCCCCTGGTTGGTGGGGAACTTCAATTTCAAATGGTAGGTTGAAACAACAGCTCTGAGGGCATTGAGGCCGGGTCGGCCAAGGATTGCATTGTAGGCAGATGGCGCCTTTACCACCAAAAAATTCACCAGAGCTCTGGACTGCTTAGGATACTGACCCGCGGTCACAGTCAGAGCTATCATTCCTTCCGTCGGAACGGCGTCACCGGTAAATCCTATCAAGGGGGAGCAAATCGGTCTCAGATGACCGCCAAGAGTAGTCATTCTTGAAAAGGCGTTGTAGAACAAGATGTCTGCCGAACTTTCGTTGTCGACGAGAATGCGACGGACGTCGTAATTTGCTATGTTCAAGGAAACCACGACCACATCGTTATGAGGGAATTGGACTCCCTGGGTGTCCACTTCAGTGAAGGTTATGGGTTCTTCAACTTTTTGTCGCTTGGGGGATGCAGCTGGTACGTTGGTTGCCTCCCGTCGGGATTCCTCCGAGACGGTATTGACGGAACCCAGCAGGGGCCGGTCATCCGGCCACTCCTCATCGATGACCATAGCCAGAGGCAGTTGCGCAAAGACCTCGTGAGAAGGCATCAGATGAGGGGAGGAGGAGCGGGTGCCGGAAAAGATGACCGAAAGTGGATCCGTTGAGCACTCCTTTAAGAACAAGGGTACAGCGAAGGTTCAGGCCCTTCCTCTAGCGCCAATCCTGTTGGTACAAAAATCTACTTGCGTCGGAGAAGCTGGAGTCGGGGAAGTCGCGGTCGCCGTCGGACCTGCAAAGGAAGTCTAAACTGGAGGTGGGGTTGCTCCGGCAAGACCCTCCGACGCTCAAGTCAGTTCTCTGCCTCAACAAGAATGGAGTGCTCGAACGGAGAATTTAGCAGAGTTTTGAGATAAGAAATGAGCTTATAGAATAACGTATCTGGGTCCTCCTTTTATAGGCGAGGGAGGTAATGGATTAATGACGACGTTTGTAACCGTCAGGTAGTGGGCTGCCCATGGTCAGGGGAATTTATTGCGAAGGGTAGTGGAGTAGACCCGTGGCTATTGTCATGGCCTGCCACGTAGAGCCTGTTGCAGGTAGTGGAGCGACGTCCGTTGCCGCTAGTTGTCAGGGAGTGGTGGAGTCGCGCAGCACCTGCCGCAGGGAGCAGAGCAGAATCGTGGCCGTTGACACAGCCTGTCAGAGAGTAATGGGTCCGCCGCAGGAGGTGATGGAGCCGTGCGGAATCCACCACAGGAAGTAGAACAGGATCATGGTTGTTATTACGACCTGCCAGGGGGTGCGGATCTGTTGATTGAAGCTCGACAGCGGTCGGAGTCCGGCCTCTGTAGAGGTCCGGGAGGGGTCCTCCTTGCAGTTGGGGTCGTGGGTGGAGCCCGGCTTCCGTGGGAGTCCGGGCGGAATCCTCTCGGAGCTGAAGTTGCGGGCGAAATCCTGCTACTGTAGGATTCCGGGTGGAGTCCTCTGTAATCAAAGTTAAAGGTGAAGTCCGGCTCCCGTAGGAGTCCGGACGGAGCTTACCAGCAGTTGATACCGAGAGCGGAGCCCAGCTCCCATAGGAGTCCGGGCGGGGTCCTCTGCAATCAAAGTTAAAGGTGAAGTCCAGCTCCCGTAGGAGTCCGGACGGAGCTTACCAGCAGTTGATACCGTGAGCGGAGCCCGGCTCCCGTAGGAGTCCGGGCAGAGTCTTCTGCAATCAAAGTTAAAGGTGAAATCCGGCTCCCGTAGGAGTCCGGACGGAGCTTACCAGCAGTTGATACCGTGAGCGGAGCCCGGCTCCCGTAGGAGTCCGGGCGGAGTCTTCTGCAATCAAAGTTAAAGGTAAAGTCCGGCTCCCGTAGGAGTTCGGACGGAGCTTACCAGCAGTTGATACCGTGAGCGGAGCCCGGCTCCCGTAGGAGTCTGGCTCCCGTAGGAGTCCGGACGAAGTCTGTCTGCAGTCGTTGGAGTCATCGGCGGGGCCCGGCTCCCATAGGAGTCCGGGCGGAGCTGTCTTGTAGCTGAAGTTGTTGGTCGTCGAGGATGAAGTCCGGCTCCCGTGGGAGCCCGGGCGGAGATTTCTTTTGAGGTTGGCCTTGTTGGCGGAGCTGTTAATTCTGTGGAGGACTTCGGCTGGGGGTATTTTATACCCAACACATCCATATAGGTGATTAGATTCTCATTGTTCTCATCGAATTCAACAGGATCTCCATCCTAGATCAAGAAACCATAGTATCTGTTTGATTTATGCGATACTCTATCGAATCTTCTTAATGGTGCCTCTACAATAGGTTTTGGATTTGACATTGTCAAATCCGATTCTGTAGGTTCACTAGATTGTGTCGGTTCTACCTATTGAACTTCATCAAATTCAATCTTAGAGGCATTAATCCCTTTTTCAAATAATTTTTTTTCTAAAAAGACTGTCCTAAGACTGACAAATATTTTTTGTTCATCAGCATGGTAGAAATAATACCCCTTAGTTTCTTTGAGGTATCCTATAAAATTATATTTATCAGATTTGGCTCCAAGTTTGTCTGTTTTTAAACGTTTGACATAAGTCAAACACCCCCAAATCCTAAGGTGAGAGAGCCCTGGCTTATGTCCCATCCATATCTCATGTGGTGTATTACTTACAGATTTAATAGAAATCCTATTAAGCACATAACAAGCTGACTCGAGTGCAAATCTCCAAAAGAATATCGACAGACTAGAAAAGCCCATCATAGATTGAACCATGTCCAACAGGATTCGATTTCTTCTTTCTGACGTACCATTATATTGTGGCATTCCAGAAGGAGTCCATTGAGAGAGAATCTCGTTCTCCTCAAGATATGTGCAAAATTTATCAGAAAGATATTCACCTCCCTAATCTGATCGAAGAGTTTTAATATTCTTTTCAATTTATTTCTCTACCTCATTACGGAATCATTTGAACATTTCAAATGATTTGGACTTGTATTTCATCAAGTAGATGTACCCATACCCAGATAGGTCATCTGTGAACGTAATGAAATAGTGGTACCCTCTTCTGGCACTTGTGCTCATGGATCCATATACATCAGTATGTACCAAGTCTAGAACATCACTGGCTCGTTCATCTTTTTCAGTAAAAGATGACTTAATCATCTTTTCAAGTAGACAAAACTCACAAGTTGGTAATAATTCATAATCATTATCATCAAGAATTTTTTCTTGAGCTAACATATTCATCTTATTCTTGTTAATATAACCTAGCCTACAATATCAAAGGTAGGCATCCGTGACATCGACTATTCTAGGATGTTTATTAGAGGTGTACATTATATTAGGCCGTGATACAACATAAATCTCATTGTTCAACTATCCATACATTATAATAACACCATTCAAAATGACATCACAAAAGTTTTTCTTTATTAAATTTTATAATTCAATTTGGCCAAAAAGCCTATAGAAATGACATTTAAAAAAAAAATTAGACAGTAATGATATTCATTAAGAACAATAAAATGAGACTCAAATATAAACTTGATAATTTTTAAAGCTAGAATTGAAACTGATCTTTCGTCTCTCACGTTCAAAAATCTCTCACCATCTCTAAATCTCATACTGACCTGAAGACCCTGTAACGAATTGTAAATATTAATAGGACTATCGATATCCAATACACAAGTCATTGTATCAAAAACTGAGAAGTTACAAGGTATTATTATATAATTATTTTGTCCAGCAACTGATTGCTTCTTCTTCTTTGACTTGTTCGGATCAAGGGAAGCTAAGTATTGAAGACTATTCCTCTTCCAGTGACCCTGATTCTTACAATAGAAGCACTCTACCTGACTCTGGTCGGCCTTGAACTTGGGCTTCTGGGTCTGACTTCCAGCACTTTGCACCTTTTTATTCTTCTTTTTCTTTTCTTTCTCAAAGGGATGATGCCCACCTAAAGAAGATCCTCCCACTACATTCACTGTCTCTTTGTGGAGCAGGTGATCCTTCTCAAAAATTTGTAGCAACCCCAACAGACCATGGTAGTTGACTACAGACTTCGTCATTCTAAAATGATTGAGAAACAGCAAGTAAGATTTGAGCAGAGAGTTCAGGATCGCATCCTTCCCCAGCTGTTCTTGCAAAGGAAAGCTGAGCTTACTCAGTTGCTCGATCTGTTCGATCATGTACAATACATGATCCGTGACCAATGCTTCCTCCCTCATTCAAGCATTGAAAATGGCGTAACTAGTTTTGTATCGCTCAACATCATCGGGAGTACCAAAAGACTCTCTCAACACCTTGAGCATGTCCTTTGGCTGAGCCTCTTCAAACTTTCGACTGAACTCGTCATTCATAGAGGCCCGCATTATGCAACGAACTGTGGTGCAGTTGTTGATCTACTTCAAATAAGTATCTCATACCGTACCACGGGCGTTGGGAGTAGGCTTCTCAGGTGTAGGATCTGTAATAACATACAAAATTTGTTCGTACTCCAGGATGAATTTAAGTTTTCAATACCAGCTATCGAAATTGGATCCTGTCAACTTCTCACTGTCCAATAGTGATCAAAGTGATAAATTTGAGGCCATATCTGTACAAAAGAAAAAATAAAATCTAATCAGTATATGAATTAATTAATTCTAAAGATATGGATTTTAGTCTAAAGGTTCTCCCATTATTTTGTATAAATTAGTAGCCTCTACCTCCAACTCAAGGAATTACCTTAATTTCATAGTGGGTACTAGAATCCATACAGACTGCATACGATTTTGACTTTGGCTGGCTCACCTATGTGCATCCATGAGTAGGTTCATTAATCAATTATTTCACCATATATTTTTACTATTTGATTTAGCCCCAGGTAACTTTTTAGTTGACTTTGGTCTTATCTGCAAGCCCTGATTAGGTCCAACCATTAATATGATCATACTTGTGAATCTAACTATTAAATGATCAGATCTGATTTTGATCGGCTAACCTAACCAATTGCTAGAGAGACTCAACTAAGTCATCATTTTATGCATGATAATTCTAATAGTAGATGAACACCAGGCCTTTGGGCCTCCAATGATCATTATACTAATAGATCCATTATCACCCAACTTAATGGGAGGCTATGATTTAGTTATCACCATAACTATCTCATTTTAAGGGATCTAATAATTTAGAAGATTTAATTTTATAAATTAAGAGAAGAGAAAAAAAAAATCATCCAGTAAACCACAATCCTTCCACTGACTTCACCAAGTCATTGAATCGGATTAAGATCATGCTGATCGAACTAGCACCAAAATCAGTCACACTAATCAACCTTAATGATATGGATTAACTTGAATCATTTAGCAGTCTCATCAAGACATAATCTATCAAATTGATCAAGTAAGTGAGATCGATAGGAGGGTCTACTAAGCTTGCCTTAGACACCATCGAAATGGTCAGGTAAGCCACTTTCAATTAAAAACTACCAGTCAAAATGCCAAACTTACCTTAGACATCAATTGATTAATTAATTTTGATATAACCAATCTAATGATTCGGGTTCAACCAGTAAGCTACAATCAAAGTCCATTTGGTCTAATCAAAGATATGGACTTGACCATCTACAACTATTGTATTAGAAAAATCTTAATTTAATCTAATTCAATATTTGATTAGATTAAAATAATTTTTCTATATGGTCAATTAACTCTTTGATTCTAACTTTAGGTCTAACCCAATTAAGAAGACCTGATTTGAGCTAACTCATGCCCTATATTTTATGCAATATCATTAGATTTTAAATCATAATTTTAAATCTAATCGATTCAGTACTTAACTCTTAATTAAGTTTAGCATCAATATGGTTTAGATTTTAAAATAATTTCTCATGTAAACTTTTTATATTAAATCATAAAATTTTTTTAGATCATATTTAATTTTTTATAATTTTAAATCAAAATAATTTTGATTATCAAGATTAGATGTAACTAATTTTTTTTGCAACTTACATCACATACAACAAATCCTAAGATTTCAAGATCTAGGATTTTGTTAGAAAGTAAATTTTTCTTTTCACTTTTTTCTTTATGGGATCTCACAGTGGCACCCCTACACGCCATGAAAAGTATCTCTTTGAATGGAAGGAGAGGGTCATGCAACCCTTCTTGCTCCTATGATCAGATGGCTTGATGATTACCTAATCCAAGTACTTTGCTACTCAGATCATCTAATCTAATACATAAAAAATCAGATCTAAAAATAAAATATATTTAGATCTAATCTAAATAATAGATAATCAGATCTAATAGCATATAATCAGATCTAAAGATATATTAAATCATATCATAATGAAACCTAGCTCTGATACCAATTGAAGAAAAGATAGGACAGTACTATGCATGTAATTTTAAAAATGAGTAGAACTATTAGATTAAATAATTTAATCTAATTTACATGCATAAGATCTAATCTAGACTACTATGTCAAGATCTATAATATGATTTAACATGCACATAAGATCTGAAAATAAAATTTGCATCGATCTAATCGGTGCTGCAATCTAGATCTAACCCTTAGATCTATAAAAAATTATCAAGTAAGTTTAGAAATAATTATCAAACTATATGTTGATGATCTCTACTAGTCCAACACTTGGATAGATGCTCCTTCAGATTGCTCATAGCCACATGAAATTGTCCGGCCTCTCTAGAACATCCACATGAAGACAGGCGCAGATCAAGCCCCTTGAAAGTGCTAGCTTGCAAGGATCTTCGAGGCTGATTCTCCCTTCTTCTTCAAAAATCTTAGACGCTCCAAAGGAAGCGAATATTTAGAGGTGGAAGAGGAGATAAGAAAGAGCTCTAGAAAAAAATAAAAATCAGCAAGGAGAGCATATGGGGCATCCACAGTTGGAACCCCCTTTATATAGAAAAGGGATTAGGGTTTTGGTCAAAGGAGGGTGCCAATAGAGTCCACGCCAAACACCAACTTGGCATCCCAAAAATTTTTAAAAATGAGAGTTGGCATGACGAAGGAGATCAAGAGTCTCACACATCTAGAAACTCATCAAAAAAAATAAGAAAACAATAATTGGCACATCCCATCTTTCCATATTTAAAAAATCTCTTTCCTTCTTATCTTCTTATCTCTAATTCGGATCGCTTTCGAATTAGACAGGAGATAAGATCATGACTAATCATGCTTTGCTGCCCACCCTTACTGGGCCCTCTCTCATCATGCCAAAAATCTCAAGCCAAATCCAATTTGGCGTTGAGATCCGGTGGATGGGTCCAGGGTGGCGCAAAGATAAAGAGATAGAGTCCCTGTTGGCTTGGACTCTTCATTTCCAAATTAATTCTAAATCAAATCAAATCTGGTTTGAACCCAATGTTAGAAATAAATCTAATCTAATTAGAAACTTAATCATCTCAATAAATTTCTAACTCCATTAAAAATTAGCAGAGCTCAAGTCCTAATCAAATCAGGATCAAATTTTTCTTGTAATCAGGCTTGATCAAATCAAACCCAAACTAAGTCAAACTGAACCTAATTCAATTAGACTTGATCCAAAGTTCTTTGCTCAATCAAATTGAGTCAATTAAAAATATAATTACTAATTAATTCTTTATTAATAGTAGAGTCTCAGTTCAGTGGGACTCTCCTTCAAAGTTCCAATCCCAGTGAGACTCCTCACCAGAGTCACAATCCAATTAGACTCTTCAGCCATCAGATCTGATCAAATCTTTTAATATGTGTGATCCTATAAGTTCGAACTTAAGTGGGTAGCATAGAAATAACTTTCTATACTAATTGATGTAACCATCTAGCAATCGGATCCGATGTCCGGATAGGCTGAAAGATTGCAAAGCAACATTTTAGAACCTACTGGCGCATGGTTACCATATAATTTATCTTTTTGATCCAAATGCTCAAGGTGACCTAGGGTTTAACTGTCAACCCTAATATAGTCGATCACATTTATATTTTAACTTTTCAAATCTATCACATAGATTATCCTGACCAAGATTTTACTAAATTAAAATACACTGATGCATATCTCTTACTAATTCAAAGGGGTCAATTCTATCTTGACTCACGTACCGACTTGATAAGTATTTAACTGTACCTAATAACCTTCCGTCACTGAATTAAAAATTTAGATGATCCGATACTAAAGTACAATGAGTTGCTTACAAGTCACTGTGGTGATCTCAGGTCAGAGGGACATTTATACCCATACTCTTCACAAGCTACTCTTGACAGCAGAGTGCTTGACAAATGATCATGTTCGGTATGAATGTACACCTACATTCCACTTGCATGCCATATCAGTATCTCCACACATCTTGTTTAAGAGAAAAACTAACTTATATGGTATACAACGACCTATACTTGATATTGCTATCATCCTACTAACAACATATCATTCAGTCGCGAACATATTTTAAAGACTAAATGACAAATCTTTTTTTGTCGATTAAATATAGTCCTAAGGACTTCATCATAATACAAGAGTTCAAATAAGATGAAAAAAATTATGATAAAAAATCTAAATAATTTTTATTAATAAAAATTTATATATATTTATAAATATGAGCACAATCATCAATAAGCTGATGATTGACTTTGGGACATAATTCTCAACAAAAATCTTTGTGAGTAAGCAGCGCAGGCTAACCCATAAGGATCCCTAAAGGTCATGCTCACTTTTCAATGAACCAATGTCCATGAAGATGTTAGTCATACAAGAAGCGGAGACTAACTTATAAGGACCTTTGGAGGGCTAAACTATAAGGACCCTCAATCCATCAACTTCAGCAGCAAACAATATGGGCAGAAGATCTCAATAGTTGGAAAGCAAGGACTAACTTACAGGATCTCGAAAGGATGCTTGCTTTACAGCGAACTAACGGCCCATGAAGATCCTGACTGATCGAGAAGCAAAGGCTAACCTAAAAAGACTTTTAGAGGGCTAATCTATAGGACTCTCGAAGGCCCCTCGCTTTTCAACGAGCAAAGCCAATAAAGACCTCAACGATTAAGAAGTTGCAAACACTGGAGTGATGTGACCCTTCACCTCATCGAGAGCTACAGACATGGTACATCTTCAACAAAGTTGAAGTAGTCCCTTCATCCAGTCCAATTCTGAATCAGACTCAGGAGTAGGGGGCTTATGTTGGGGGTGATTTCATACTGATCGAAGATGTGAGGTATATGAGGACACAAAGATATCCCAAGCTCGGCCAGCCACTCCTGATTTACTTCAACAACCCCAACCCTTGCTTGGCTATTGACTCAATCCTCGGTCGATCCTTGATCTCTCTTGTCGGATCAGATCTGATTTAAAAATTCTGCATCTCTTTCAAAATTCAAACAACCACGATATAATAGCTAATGATAGGCAGATAAGGAAGAAGATAATAACTATATCTCTTCAAATAAATCAAGGCTAACTGCCTGATTCTCTTTTTCTCTCACGACTTTTCAGTCCTGTCTATAAATAAAGGTCCATAGGGGACCCTCAAAGTATGTAATCTCCTCTCTCCCAACTTGACGCTCACTCTTTTTCTCTGTTGTCCAGAATTCTAACTTGAGTATCGGAGGATTTTTGTTGGAGCCACATCTGATCGGAGATTTTTTTTGCAGGTCCTGCCATCACCGATCTGCCATTGCTACCCAACTCCAGTCAATCTGACCTCGAGATAAGATTCTACCACAATAGAATCTATTACCATAAGCTGAGCACTTTAAGCCCTATTTCAATGAAGAATCATAAAACAAATGAAGTTCAAGATAACTATAGGGCCAAGGCTTCATATAGGCAGTATTGAGATACATTGAGTGGCTGAACTCCTTTCATGGATTAGAGGCATCTACCAAAAAGCTTCTTAACATGAAAGCTTTTTCCATATCATGGAACATTCATTTTAAATTACCATAACTTTGCTATTTTTCTATCATGCCCTGAACCTACCACTTTGGTCAGTCACGTGACATGGTCACATGAACTCTAAAGTATCATCCTAGAGATCATGCAAGGCCTAAGATGAACATAATTTTCAAATAACTCCAAAAATTCAATAATAAATAGCCAAATATGCTAACTAAATCAATTCATTACAACCAAATAGTCAACTTATTCAATTACAAATATTCAAATATTTATTAGTATTAGGAAATAAACTTACTAATAATTTTGATACTTGAACTTCACACCCAACCCATCCTAAACTATGCATCTTTTCTCTTAGAAAAAAAATACAATATATGGATATGAGCTTTCTAGCCAATAAGAATCACTACACATCTACACCAATATAATAATGAGTTTTACTACAATGCTTCTTTATAATATTTTATTATAAAGAACATTTAAGACATTACACATTATCATTTTTATATATTTTAGTTTATTTTAAAAAATAATATTTCTCATTTTTTTTCTTTCTCAATTCTTCTCGCAGCTCCTTTGTCTTTGCTTGCGGCATCTCTATGCCCACCCATGGCTCCTTCGTCCGTGGCTCCTCCATCTCCTTTCACCTGTAGCTTTTTCGCACCCCCCTCCAACCACCTGTGGCTCATTTGACCCCCCACTGGCCAACGTTCCCCCCGCCCACCGTGCACCCATAGCTCCTCCTCTACCCACGGACCCCCACCCAGCACCCGCGACTCCTCCGCCCTCGATCCACAACCCCGGCCCGACCCCCCATGCGCGCCAAAGGTCCGCCCCACCCCTGGTACCTGTGGCTCCTCCTCCCTCAGTCCACACACCCCCACCCACTTATCCTCCCACCACTCCACTTGTGGCTTCTCTACAAATGCACCACCCCCCACCCCATACATGACCACTCGTGGCTCGTCCGCCCATCCACCCATGGTCCCCCCCCCAAGCGGTGATTGCAGCTCCTTCGCCCTCTGTCCATTCGCTCAACTTTCATTGCTTTTCTGTGCCACAACACCCCCCCACCCTCCACCACCACCACCCTCCATTTGTGGCTTCTCCACATCGCAACTCCCCTCCCCCACTAGCCTTTGTGGCTTGTCCGGCCCCCAGTCACCCACGGTCACCCCCCCACCCCAACCCTCGGTCGCCCATAGCTCCTCCACCCTCCTTCCATGTTGCCCTCCTGTTAGATATGTACCCTAGAATCCAATTATTGACTGACATATTTATAATTTCAAAACTTTTTTTATACTTATAATATTTTTATTTTTAATAAAGAATATTTTTATTTCTAATCATGTTTATGTGTCTATGATTTATCTTAAAAATTAACAAAGATGATTTTTTATATTCTCAAAGTGTTGAGAATTTGAGATATACATTATTCGTGGTTAGTTTCTAAATATTCCTGATTGTAAGATCATCAAAGAAAATAGTAATCAATCTATTTGATCACCTCTCTTCTGGATAGATGAGTCTCGAGTTTATGGTATAGAGACACTGAGATGAGAGTACAGGTGGTTGTTAGAAAATTATTTGCACTGAGCTTGACCAACATGAAAAATCACTTGAATATCTACTCACTCGTCAGTGGTCTTCTCGATGCTACAGTGGTGTGAGTAGTCCTTTGACCTACGATGTATTGGCTATTCATAGTGAGGCTACTTAATTTGACTGCACATTCTCTTGATCCCTAGCCATTTAGATTCTTGCTATGTATATTAGCTACAATAGGTTCAGATTCACTGTTAGAATAGGATATACCTAGATAGAATCTATCGATCTTGATAGAAAAAGAGAAGTCCTATGCAATCAGCAAGACTGAGTTCAGAAAGTTTTCAATCAAAGCAAGTGTAAATACTGAAAAAAAAAATTATGAAATTTACAAGTAAACTTGAGTTGAGTCAATCAGGTATATAACTGACGATGAGATTTGATGAGTTCTCCATGACCTCCATCAAGTCAGAACTCATGATAGAAGGATTGAATTACATGATAATTATACTTAAAGGATTCAGATTTTTTTATTTTGCTGGATTGCCACTACATGCTACTAGACGTCACTGGTGGATTGTGAGAATTTACTAAGATTATTTTTGGATCAACGATCCTTATTGGGTTAAGCTAGAATTATTTTGATCCATCAAAAGAAGTTTCGATGATACTATGATAGAGATCACAGTATATCTCACTATCAGATAGAATAGAACTTGAGGGTCATATATAAAAGGAGTTTGACCCGATCAACGATTTAGATCAAAGTCAAATTATTAAATAGATTGATGATTTGAATAAATTTATAAGTGTTATAGATTTAGTAACTACTAATTGTTAGCACGTAAGCTTAATTATAAATATTATAATTTAATTAAAATTGATTAAATTATGGATCAAATTTTAATTAATTTAAATCAGATTTAATTTAATTAGATTTAATTTATTTTAATACTAATTGGATATAATTATCTAAATTAGATTTGGATTTCAATCCTTATTAGATCAAGTTTGATAGTCTTTCAAATTTAATTCGATTTGAGCACAATTTGAACTCGATTTGGATTTAGTTTGAACCAAATTAACCATAACCTTTTAAGCCGGGGTTTCCCAGGCTTTTCTCCCTACTTTGGGCAAAGAAAGGAAGGATGGAGTGGTGATTTTCTCACTGGTTCTTGCATGCGCATGTAGGGAGATAGGATAAGGCGCCACTTGGTTTCTTGATTAGTTAGGACTTTCTATCTTGATTAGGGATAAGCCTAACTAATCCAACTAAATTCTTATCAGGTTTGGCATGGAAAAGGAGGGGATTTTGTGTGATAAAATATAAAAGGGGGCATGAAGGTGTGAGGATAAGATTCCTGGTGTTGTGCACTAACAACATTGACGCCCCCTTCCTCCTCCATGCCAACCACCTTTTGTTCCCTCCCTTCCACATGCCAGTACCTCCTCCTCTAGATCTGATTTGAGAGATTAGGGAGGCCTTAGAGAGAGAAAAAAGAAATCAAGAATGGGTTCTAGATTCTTTTTGGTTGTTGGATCAATCCCCATAAACCTGCAATAGGACTGCTTCAAGTGATATTAAGTAAAGGGCCCTGATCCAAGCCAAAGAACAAAGTCTACAAGGGAACTAACATCTCAAAGATTTCAGAGTTTTGATCGAAACATCTCTGTATAGATACCAGCAGAGGTCAGACACGTGCGTGGCTATAATAGAAATCCTAGACATCTGCAGGATCCAATCTGAGGAAGAACAGAAAAAAATGATTAGGTACAACTTATTCCTTTATTGTCTATGATTTCAGATATATGTAATTAATTTATTTATGCATGTTAGATAATCCTAGGGTTGATTAAGATTGGAAATCTATATGTTTAGATCAGATTAAAATTTTAAACACTGCTTCCACTATGGTTAGTGTAACCATATCGATCTATGCATGCGAATCAACCTGCTTTCTAATAGTGGCATCAGAGTTAGGTTGTTCTAGAATATTTTAAATAAATTTTAGATCTAAAATTATAGTCATATGATCTAATTTATAGTTCATATATCTGATATGTGAAAGAAAATTTAATCTAAATTTAATAGATTACATATTAGATATGTTAGATTAAATTCTTATTAGCCCAGTACTTAGAATGGGTGCATTACCATGGCCGTCCGGTCATAAGAGGAAGCAAGGGTTAAAGCTCCTCATTTGTCCAATCGATGGGTTCTTTTATGACATGTAGGGGTGCCGCTTGTGATGATCTTCCATGAAGAAGAACCACGAACGGAAGATCCTAGATGTATATGAGACAAGTTTTAGATCTAGATTTTATTTACATACATATTAGATGTGTTTTTAATTAATTTTAGATCATAAAATTATATATGTGATATGGAGTTTTTATACATGATCTAAAATTTAATTTCTATAAAATCTTCAATCTAAAATCCTAGGATCTAATTTGCATAAACTCTGAAATTGTGGCTAGTTTGCCTGCTGAGTCGACTCAGATTCAGTTCGAGTCAACTCAAGTCCTTGGTGAGTCGACCCATCTTTATTGGAGTCGACTCGAGACTCTGGTGAGTTAGCTCATTTGCATATGAGTCGACTTAATTATGTAGGAATGGATTTACAGTTTTTGTTTGTCACAGATGAGTCGACCCAAGTTTCAGGGTGAGTCAACTTGAGTCTGTTGATAGCAAAATTATATATAATGCAATCCAAATTAGTTTAGATTAAAAATTGATTTGATATCTAAACTAAACTCATATTCATAATGTACTTAATTAAGAATTAAGACTTGAAATTAAAAGATCTAAAATTATAAATTTAAGATCCAAATTTTAATTGCATAAAATATAGGGTTATAGATATGGGTAGCTCAATTAGGTCTAGCTTGAGCGGTTGATCAAACTAAATCAAATATTGATTAGGATTAGATTAAATATGCTCATGACCAACCCAATTAGTTATAGTTTGGTCGGATCGATTAACAGTCATATGTTATCGATCAACTTAAAACCTAATTTGGCTCAGTAGTTCAAGCTCGGATCAATAGACTAATCTGATCGATTCTAATCAATCAATTTGATGTCTAAGGAAAGTATATAGATGGTGGTTATTTAATTAATTTCATTATCTGACCTGATCAATTTGTTGATGTCCAAGAAAAGCAACAGGATGACCCCCACTCATCTTAACTTGACCATTTTGGAAGATTATGTTTCGTATTAGGTTACTTGTTGGCTTGAGCTAGCCCATGCCACTAGGTTAGTCATAACCATTATGACTAATTAAAGATAAGATCTGAACCTAAATTTCTTCAATCAAATATTAAGTCTAGCAGTTTTTCATCATTGTAGAGATGCGGGTGCCTTCTTGGCATTGATCATTCTCGACTAGTCATAGTGGTTCGGTTGCATCAAGAAGGCACAACCACTCTATGGCATTGGATGCCCCAGGGTAGAGATGGAGTTGGGCCCAATAACTATTAAGTGAGGGATCTAATAACGACTTTACACCTACTGATGTATGGTGGGTCTGACTTAACTAAGAAATATGCTAATAACTGTTAGGTAAGGCCACGGGACTTAGAGACCAAACCTGCTGCATCTTGCTTAGTGAAGTAATAGATAAGGTGTTATCCACTCATTATTCTACATATTACCAATAACTGCTAGGTGAGATACGCATGGATCAATGAGAGTACGGTATCCACTAGAAACTAATTGTATATAGATTTTTGTTTCTCCACCCGAGGAGTGTGGGAGATTCATAGAAATAGTGAGAACTCTTTGTTTGTTTATTAAAATCTTTATAATAAATATTTACAAGTATAAATATCTAACTAAAAATTATTTCTCTCTATAGTTAATTAACCATGTCGAGTTCAAACCCTCTAGCCCGAATCTTTGACACCAATAGATTGACTGGATTAAACTACAAAGATTAGCTCTAGAATTTAGGAATTATTCTCAGCTCTGAAAAATTGACCCATGTTCTAGACCAAGAGATGCCTGTGTTACATGCTCGCCCATCTTCTGATCAGCGAGCTACACCTGACAAGTGGATGGACGAAGATAACAGGGCTAGGTGCTCTATTCTTGCATCCATATCTAATGATCTGATCTTCAGTGCCAGCATGAAGATATGGGGACCGTCAAATAGATTCTGACTCATCTACAAGAGTTGTATGGAGAGCAGAGTCACACAGGTCGCTTTGAAGTCTCTCAAAGACTTTTCAGAGCAAAGATACAGGATGGACAGTCCATGTACGATCATTATTTGACAATGATCAAGGATATTGAAGAGCTTCAAAAGCTTGAAATAAATATGGATAAGGAACTACAGGTGGATCTGATCATGCAGTCCCTTCCTGATCCATGTGGGTAGTTAATTATGAACTACCATATGAATAAGATTGATAGCACCTTGTCCAAATTGTTGAATATATTGGGGATAGTTGAGGGCACCTTGAATAGTTTAAGGGGAATGGTTCTTACTGTGGAGCAAACTTCTTTCAAGAGAAAGTCTACTGAAAAGAAGAAGAATAAAAATCTTGCAAAGAAGCAAAAGATCGAGAGTGGGAAGAAGAAGAAAACTCCGAAGAAGACCAACGACAAAAAAAAATATTTTTACTGTAATGTCGAAGGCTACTAGAGAAGAAATTATCCTGCATACCTGGCGACAGTGAAGAATAAGAAGAAGGATGTGCCTTCTGAAGGTACATTTAAATTATTCATAACTGAAAGTAATCTAACGGTTTCCTCTTCTTCTAGTTTGATTTTAGATTCTGATTCGAGTGCTTACTTGTGCACTTTTATGTAGGATCTAGAGGAAGTTAGAGGATTGAGAGAAGGTGAGATCATTCTCAGGGTTAGAAATGGGGCAAGAGTTGCTGTTGTGACCGTCGGGACCTACTCTTTGAAGCTATCATTAGGATTTAGTTTATTTTTAAAAAATTATTATTTTATACCTATAGCCAGTAGGAATTTAATTTTTATTTCTGTGCTGGCACAAGATAATTATAATTTTTATTTTAATAAAGACCTATATTCAATTTATTTTGAAAATAAAATTATTGCACGTGCCTATTTGATAGACAATCTTTGTCATTTGCATGTGGATGCGAGTGTTAATGTTAACTAAAAAATTATGAGTGCCGTAGGATCTAAGAGACTTAGAGATAGGATTAGCCAAAAGTATCTATGGCATCGTAGGCTAGACCATATTGGAGAGGACAGACTTAATAAATTAGAGAAAGATAGTCTTCTGGGGCTATTGACTTCTGAGTCATATCCAGTTTGTGAGTCATGTCTTCAAGAAAAGATGGCTAAGCTGCCTTTTGTAGGACAAGGAGAAAGGACCATTGATATATTAGCTCTGATGCACACTGACGTGTGTGGTTCATTCGATGTACAGGCTAGGGGTAGCTATATCTACTTTATAATATTTACTGATGATTACTCACGGTATGGATTTGTGTATTTAATGCATCATAAGTCTGAAACCTTTGAAAAGTTCAAAGAGTTTAGATATGAAGTGAAAAAATAAATTGAAAAACCCATAAAGGTTCTTTGATCTAATCAGAGAAGGGAATACCTTAATGAAGAATTTTGGGCCTATCTTAAGGACAACGGTATAGTTTCACAGTAGATACCTCTAGGGACAGCTCAACGGGGTATCAAAAGGAGGAATCGAATCCTATTGGATATGATCTGATCCATGATGAGCTTCATAGATCTTTCAATTTTTCTCTGGAGACATATGTTGCTTTCTACTATACACCTTCTAAATAAGGTTTTCTCTAAATCCGTTCCTACCACACCATATAAGCTATGGCATGGTAAGAAGTTGAGTCTTGGTTACCTTAAGATTTTGAGATGTCCGTTCTATATCAAGCGATAGCAGATGGATAAATTAAAGGCTAGGTCACTTAGGATTCATTTTATAGGATATCCAAAGAAATCCATGGGATACTATTTTTATATTCTAAAGGATTACAATGTGATTGTGAGCCGTCATGCCGTCTTCTTGGAAAAAAAGTTTATCCAAGATGGAGGTAGTGGGAGGAAGATTGTGCTCGAAGAGAAGGTCTCAGAAGAGCATCGAGTCCAGGAACCTGAACCCATTAGTGAGTCAGTAGATGTAGTACCTCCTCCACCTTATAGATCAGGTAGGATTTTTCATCCTCCTGAAAGGTACTTAGGTATTCTTACAAAGAATCTACAGAAAGTATTTCTTATGGGAGATAAGGGCATTAGGAATGATCCCAAGACCTATGATGAAGTGATATTAGATGTAGACTCCAAAAAATAGAAGGAAGTGATGAAGTCAAAAATTGACTCCATACATTCCAACCAGATTTGGACCTTAATAGATCTACCTGAAGGTATTGTACCTATTGGGTATAAATGGATCTATAAAAAAAAATTGGATTGGATAGTCAGGTAGAGACCTATAAGGTAAGGCTGATAGCAAAAGAATATAGTCAACGTAAAGGCATTGACTATCAGAAAATCTTTTCATCGGTGGTCATACTAAAATCCATCTAGACTCTATTTGCTATTGCAGCATACTACGATTATGAAATCTGACAGATGGATATAAAAACTATCTTTTTAAATGGATATCTTAAGAAAGATATTTATATGGAGCAGTCAATGGATTTCACATCCAGTGATAGTAATCATAAAATCTGCAAGCTGTAAAGGTCCATTTATGGACTCAACAAGCACCTCAGAGTTGAAACACTCATTTTAATGATGTGATTAAATTGTTTGATTTCATCAGAAATGAGGAGGAGCCCTGTGTGTACAAAAAGATCAGTGGAAGCGCTATCACATTTCTCATATTGTATGTGGATGACATCCTCTTGATTGAAAATGATATTTCCATACTGACTTCGATCAAAGTATGGTTGTCAAAAAATTTCTTAAGAAAGACCTAAGAGAAACTTCCTACATTCTTAGTATAAAGGTCTATAGGGATAGATCTAAGAGAATGATAGAATTTTCTTAAAAAATATATATAGAGGAAGTGCTGAAGAGGTTCAGCATGAAAAACTTCAAGAGAGATCTTTTACCCATTTCTCATGGCATCTACCTCTCTAAGGATATATGTCCTGATATACTTGAGGAGATTCAATGCATGAGTAAGATCCCTTACACTTCGGCTATAGGGAGCCTCATGTATGCCATACTGTATACTCGACCTGATATAGCACTTGCCTTGAGTATTATAAGCAGATATCAGTCGAATCTAGATGAGGAGCACTGGATTGTAGTTAAGAACATCTTTAAGTACTTAAGAAGAACTAAGAATTTATTCTTGATCTTTGATGGAGGATCAAAGTTGAAAGTGGAAGGATACACTAATTCAGACTTTATATTTAGTATCGATGATAGAACATCTATATCGGGATGTATTTTTCTATATACTGATAGATCGGTTAGTTAAAAAAATTTCAAACAGTCGATTATTACAGATCAACCATAGAAGTCGAATATATTGCTGCCTCTGAAGCTGCTAAGAAAGCATACTAGTTTAAGAAGTTCATTACAGAGCTAGGTGTGATGCCATTGGATGCTATTGCACTGTATTGTGACAATAATGATGTCATAGCACTCGCTAAGGAGTCCAGATCTCATTAGAAGTCCAAGCATATAAAGTAGTAGTTTCACATCATATGCAACTACATCAAGAAGATGTTCGTCGAGGTGCAGAAAGTCAACTCCATGCAGAATATAATAGACCCACTGACGAAGCCTCTTAGCCAGTAGAAGACCGAAGCTTACTTTGAGAAAATAAGTCTTAGGTATATGGCCAATTGGCTTTAGATCAAGTTAGAGTTTGTTAGACGTATGCCATAGAAGTCAATTATTGACTGACACATTTATAATTCTAGAGCCTATTTTTATACTTATAAAATTTTTATTATTAATAAAAGATATTTTTATTTTCAATCATATTTATGTGTCTATGATTTATCTTAAAAATTAATAAAAATAATTTTTTATATTCTCAAGATGTTAAGAATTTGAGACATACATTATTAGTGGTTAGTTTCTAAATACTTCCGATCATAGCTAGGATCATCACGAAGGATAGTGATCAATCCATTTAAGATTGATGCATAGATCACCTTCCTTCCAGATAGATGAGTCTTGAATCTACGATATAAGAATACTGGGATGAGAGTATAGGTGGTTGTTAGAGAATAACTTGCATTGAGCATGACCAACATAAAAAATTACTTGGATGTCTACTCACTCGTCAGTGATTTTTTTGATGCTACAGTGGTGTGAGTGATCCTTTGACCTGCATTGTATTGGCTATTCGCAGTGAGGCTACTTAGTTTGATTACACATTCTCTTGGTCTCTAGCCATTTGGATCCTTGTTGTGTATATTGGCTATAGTAGGTTCAGGTTCGCTGTTAGAGTAGGATGCACCTAGATGGAATCTATTGATCTTGATAGAAAAAAAAAGTCCGATACGATCAACAAGACTGAGTTTAGGAAGTCTTCGATTGAAGCAAGTATAAATACTGAAAAAGAGTTTCTACAGGATTTATAAGTGAACTCGAGTTGAGCCAATCGGATATATAACTGACAATGGGGTTTGACGAGTTCTCCATGACTTTCATCGAGTCGGAACTCATGATAGAAGGACTGAATCACATGGTAATTGCACCTAGGGGTTCAAATTTTTTTATTATGTTAAATTTCTACTACATGCTACTAGACATCACTGATGGATTGTGAGAATTTACTAAGATTATTTTTGGATCCACGATCCTTGTTGGCTTGAGCTAAAATTATTCTGATCTATCAAAAAGAGTTTTGATGATATTGTGATAGAGATCACGGTATGTCTCACTATCAGATAGAATAAAATCTGAGGGGTCACACACAAAAAGAGTTTGACCCGACAACAGTTTGGATCTAAGTCAAATTATCAATTGAATTGATTATTTGAATAAATTTATAAGTGTTACGAATTTAGTAACTGCTAATTGTTAGCATAGGAACTTAATTATAAATATTATAATTTAATTGAGACTAATTAAATTATGCATCAAGTCTTAAATAATTTAAAATTTTAATTTAATTAGATTTAATTTATTTTAATACTAATTAGGTTTAATTATTTAAATCAGATTTATATTTCAATCCTAATTAGATCAGATTTGACAGCTTTTCGAATTTAATTTGATTTGGGCTCAATTTGAACTCGATTTGATTTCAGTTTGAACCAAATTAACCCTGACCTTTTGAGCCCATATTTTCTGAGCTTCTCTCCTTCCTTTGGTCAAAGAAAGGAAGGATGGGGTGGTGATTTTATTGCTGGTTCTCGCATACGCGCATAGGGAGATAGGGATAAGGCGCTACTTGGTTTCTTGATTAGTTAGGACTTCCTATCTTGATTAGGGATAAGCCTAACTAATCCAATTGAATTCCTATCATGTTTTGGCATGGTAAAGGAGGGGATTTTGTGTGACAAAATATAAAAGGGGAAGTGAAGGCGTGAGGATAACATTCCTGGTGTTGTGCGCTAACAACATTGCCGCCCCCTTCCTCTTCCATGCCAACCACCTTTTGTTCCCTCCCTTCCACATGCCAGTACCTCCTCCTTTAGATCTGATCTGAGAGATTATGGAGAACTTAAAGAGAGAAAAAAGAAATCAAGAATGGGTTCTTGATTCTGTTTGGTTGTTGGATCAATCCCAATAAACCTGCAACTGGACTGCTTCAAGTGATATTAAGTAAAGGGTACTAATCCAAACCGAAGAACGAAGCTTGCAAGGGAGCTAGCACCTCGAGGGTTTCAGAGTTTTGATCAAAACATCTCTGTGTAGATACCAGCAGAGTTTGGGCACGTGCGTGGCTATGACAAAAACTTTAGACATCTGCAGGATCCGATCTGAGGAAGAATAGAGGAAAGCGACCATGTATAACTTATTAATTTATCGTTTATGATTTCAGATCTATACAATTAATTTATTTTTGCATGTTAGATGATCTTAGAGTTGATTAAGATTGAAAATCTACATGTTTAGATTAGATTAAAATTTTAAAGTCTACTTCCACTATGGTTAGTGTAACCATATCGATCTATGCATACGAATTAACCTACTTTCTAACATCCCCTTCCCCTTCCACCCACGGCTCCTCCATCGGTGGTTGATGGAGAAATCTTTTGGAAAAAAATAAATTAATTATGAAACTTGATGTCAATTCAATGTTAAAATAATCTTGATCTTTGAAATATTTACTACACCAGCCATGCACATGAGCACTTTAATAAGTTGAAATCTGAGTGGTTCATTTTTAATTTGACAGTCAGAAATACATAAATAGTAAAAAGATTGAAATATCTTTTGAAGCACCATAGCAAAACCCATATAATAATATATTTTAAAAAATAGTAAGTAATATTTGTAAGACCTGGTGTGGTGTGCCCAAGCCTCAGGTGGCCAAAGAAAAGGTCAAGGTTCATGACCCATAAGGCATTTATGGGGTTTTAGAGCTAGTTTGGGCCCTAGGGTGAAAGTCTATTAGCCTTCACAGTCTTGAGGTCCAAAAGATTTAGGCCTTAAGGGGCTAACTTGTATTAGACTAGGTTTAAATCCAAGGGAGATGAGATTGGATCAAGTCATGGGTGTACATGGGCTTGGGTGAATGCAATCTCATATTGGGTTAGCCATGAAAGTTTTTAGATCAAGTCACATTGACTTTGTATTTATAGGTATACATTGTATGTCGATTTTGATTAAGCCAATCAATAGAGATCATTTTTTTCTCCCTTAATTTTTTCTCTCCTCATGTCCTCTCTCTCCCCTTGTATGTAGCCCAAGGGCACCAGCAAACCCTAGCTGCCCCCTTGGTTCCACCTACCAAAAGTGGAAGAAACCCTAAGCGCTAGGAGTCTTGGTGCCCCCTTGCGTCCCAATGCCTTCAAGCTTTGTGCTGCCCCTCTTTGCTGTGATTTCTTGCTGATTCTAGGCCTCCACACTCCTGGGAAGGTTCTCCAATAATTGGTATCAAAGCCAAGGTCTACGTGGAAGAAGGCAGAAGCAGGAAGATCTTCAAAGGTTGAAATTTCAACAACATCCTGTCAAAATATTTCTCAATTTTTTTTGGTGATTTGCTGCATTTGTGGTTTGGATCCAGCTATGGAAAGTAGCATAAAGGTAGATTTTGAAAAGTTTGATAGGAAGGAGAGATTTTCTATGTGAAAAGTCTGGATAGAAGATCTGTTGGTCCAACATGAGTTAGATCTGGTGTTGGAGGAGAGGTATGAAGGGATTATAAATCGACAGTAGATGTCTTTAGAGAAGAGGGTTTGCTCTATGATTAAAGGATGTTTGGCAGATTTGGCCCTCTATTTGGTACTGGAAGAGAGGACCCCAAATGAATTATGGTCGAAGTTGCACACCCTATACATGGAGAAGAATATGTATAATAAGTTGATGTTGAAGAAGCGACTATATAGCCTTCAGATATAGGAAGGTGAAGATATCATGGTATACATCTAGAAGTTCGATCAAATTAGCAATGAATTGCTAAATATTGGCGTGAAGATGGAGGAGAAAGATAAGTCATTGCTATTGTTATGCTCGCTGCCTCTTTCCTATGATCCATTAGTGATGACGCTACTCTATAGGAAGGAGACACTGTATTATAAAGATATTATTTCGATGTTGCGATCCAATAAGCAGAGGAAAAAATTGATCAAGGAAGGTGTTTTCCAAGAGGGCTTGGCTGTGGGAGAGAGATCTAGAAGAGGAAAGAAAAGAAGCAAGCAAAAGGGATGATCAAAGTCCCGAATGGGCAAAAAGGAAGCTAAGTGCTTCAAATGTAATGAGATCGGGCACTTCAAGTGAGATTATCCACTTTGAAAAAAGAAGCAGGGAGAAAAGGGAGGATTTGATTCACTTAGTATGATGGCTAATCTCGAGGTGGAGGATGATCTTTTGGTGATGTTGGATGGTCATAGGAATAGCACAGAAGTTTGGACCGTGGATTCAGCCTGCTCTCATCACTACAAAACGAATCGATCTTGGTTCTCTCCATACACCAAGACGGATGAAGAGAGCTTAACACTTGAAGATGATCATCCGTGCAAGGTTGCTAGTATAAGGACCATCAGGGTGAGGATGTTTGATAGGATCATGAGGACTCTGACCAATGTGAAGCATGTGCTGGAGTTGAAGAAAAATCTAGTATCACTAGGCTACTTAGAGTGAAATGGCTACAACTTCAATAGTCATGCTAGAAGTGAAATCTGAATATTTCCAAAGGAGCCATGGTTGTGATGAGAGGGATGAGGTTGGAGAACAACTTGCACAAGATGGAGGGATCTGTGATGATCGGAGAATCCAATGTAGCAGCTACAGCGTAGGATCAGCAAGAGGCTTATCAGTTGTGGCACTTCCGCATAGGCCATATGGGAGACTAAGGAATGAAGGTGCTAAGCAAGAATGGGTTGATCCTAAATTTGGATGGTGGCATTACAAAGGTATGTGAGCCATGCCAAATGGGCACACAAAAGAGAATACAGTTTGCCATCGGCACAGCTCGCAGTGCAGCCCCACTAGAGCTAGTTCATACTGATGTGTGGGGACCACCCCATCAGGTGGGAGAGGAATGTAAACAAGAGATGTAAATGAGAGAGAGAAGGGGGTTGGGTTTTGATGTAAACAAGAGAGATAGATAGATTTAAATTTATTTAAATAAAAGATATTATCGGAACAGGTTCGGGATGGGGCATACTATTACTCATATCCAATCCGAATCTGCTTCGGATATATTTTTTTAAAAATCTATATTGGCCCTATCTTTTAATTGGATCAGATAAGTCCATTCTGTTCGAGTTGGGTTGGATCGAATACCCACCAGATCGAAAAAAATTACCACCCTCAACCAGGGTCTACAATCAAGTCCCCTGAATTCCTCTTCCATAAATTCCTTTATCCAACTAAAGAGAGGAGAGAGAAAGGTAAAGAGAGAATAGAGATGACACTTTTCTCCTTCAAAATTGGGGAAAGCCACCTCTCCCCCACTCCTCCTTCTCAACATGGCAGCCAGAGACCAGTGGCTAGTGATGGACAACAGCATCTGGTGGTGAAAAGGTGATGACCCAGCAACGGCCACATTCGGGGGTGGTTGGTGAAGCAAAGAAGAAGAAAAAAATAGGGGAGACCCTGTTCAAGGCCATCTGGCAGCTTGCTTGTCGAAAAGAAGGCATCGAAAGTGGCTGTAGAGTCAGAAAAAAGGAAGAGAAGGAGGTAGAGGGTGGTTACCTCGGTCTGGTGGAGCCAAAAAGAAGGAAAATCGATGAACGGACCATCAATGAAATCCAAATGAAATATCCGAAGCAAAGATTGGAAATTGATGGCAAGTCGTCAAGAAATCAATGATGGAATCCAGAGGAGGAGGATGTTTACTATTTATAAATGAAACCCTAGGTTTTTAGTCAGAGGTTGGCAAGCCCCAGCATTCCCGATGTCTGATGGAATCAAGAGCAATCGAAGTCTTCTTCTCCATTCCCTTGTGCAAGGCACATGAGATCAAAGGCCCCGAGCCTCCCAAAATTAGGTTATCTCACTTCCAAAAGGAACAAAGTAGATCACAGCCCTCATAACATGATTTCCTTAAATTCTTTATGCACCACCCATGGTGCAGAAAATCTGAGGTGGAGCACACCGCGACAGTCGATTGGTCCATGTAACATGAAGAAAATATCCCTCCTAGCCAGCAACTTGGCACCTGACATCATAATTAATAATGGGAGCATCATCGTTTTTCAATGTTATAAGGATTGAATATAGCTAGACTTATATTTTTAAATTTAAAACCGACGAAAATGCCCTTTCCCTCCAAAACATCTTTAGATGCTTTATTTTGCTCATGCTTGGCCATTACGAATGCTGCTTTTCTCTTTCTTCTTCCTCATTTCATTCTGCTTCTATCTGAGCATCGGGCGTTTAAGATTTTTTTACAGCTAGTGTGGGTTTGAGATTATACTACCATCTTGCCTGTTGTAATTGCTCCAAGACAACATATCATATCCATCATATTTGTCTTTCTCTCTATAGATTTTTTTTTTGTAGATCTTTTATTACAGCAGCTCCTTTAATTGTTAAATAGAATTAATCCATTAGGTAAGTTGAAATGGACTTTTTTTTTATTAGTACAACGGAAAGTAATATTACGGTCACAGAAAGTCATAAAAAAGCAACGAAATATCATAACAGCTATCGAAAAGTCATTTAAGCTATCAAAAAGTAATATAAAAGTCTTTCTTTTGCATCTTATGAGATTTTACTCAAAAAATATGATCTTTTATCTCTTGGTATGATATCATATAGCCTTATATGACTTCTTATTTGGTCATATGAGTATTTTAGAGGCATACATTACTTTAAATATAAACTTATATGAACATCAATGACTCTATTGCTTAATAAAACTGCATGACTAATAGCTATGACTTCTTCTTCTCAATGGTAGGATATCTTGCAACATGGTCGGCTGAAATAGAGCTTTTTTTCTATTAGTGCAACAGAAAGTATAATTATTATCAGGAGAAGTCATAAAAAGTAAACAAGATGTTATAATAATTATTGGAGAGTCATATAAGCCATCAAGAGTAATATAGAAGCTTTTCTTTTCTATCCTATGACATCTTGATCAAGAAATATGACCTCCTATTTCTTGGTATGATATCATGTAGCTTATAATTTATCACATGAATGTTTTAGAGGTATATATCACTTCATATGAATTTGTGTGAATATCAATGACTCCTCTTTATTTAATAAAATTATATGAATAATAGCTATGATTTTTTTTTCTTAACGAAAAATATACTGCTGGATGGTATGCTGAAATGAAACTTTTTTCTGTTAGTACAATAGAAAGTAATATTACTGTCATGAAAAGTTATAAAAAGCAAACGAGATATCATAGTAACTATTGAAAAGTTATATAAGCCATCAAGAAGTAATATAAAAGCTTTTCTTTTGCATCCTGTGACAGTTTAATCAAAACTAAATTATCACACTTTCAAAAGGAACAAAGCAGATCACAGCCCACCCAACATGATTTCTTTTTCTGACTTTCTAATTTGCTTTAGGTATAACAAGCACTGATATGAAATTATCTGCTCTAAAAATATATATATATATATATATATATATATATATACAAGCAAAATTTAGTGCTTGGTTTGATCATGTAACAAATGTAGAGCACTATTCTTAAATAATCTGCTGCCGGGAAAATGTCTATATACCAGCGAAAGTTTAGTGCTTGGTTTGATCATTTGTTATATGTAGAGCACTATTCTTTTGAGAACTTGGCTAGCTGTAAATAGAAGAAAACTGATGGCGCAATGTTGCCAACCCAGAAGGTGGTGGAGAATGATATTGGAGGTCAAAACGAAATGAAGAGAATACCTAGCAGCATTGTAGGTTCTTATAACTTGAAAGAACGCTAAGGGTGGGCATTTTGCACTGAGACTGGCAAGAACTTGATGCACTACTGCTTAACTCTTCCTTAAGCAGGGTTCTGTTGGAAACTTCAGAGATACCAGCTTTTTTGTCGAATTTGATTTGGAGATTCCCATTGTAACCGTACAAGGAAGAAGCTCCCTGAAAAAAAAAAAAAAAAGGTAACATATCAAATTCATATCAGGGCTCAAGGATGATGTGAACCACCATTAACAGCGGATCAATCTCTTGCTGAGACAGAAAAAAATGCAGACATATGAGGATGATAGCATTAGCATTGCACTCATTATTACGCGCCCTAATGGACAATTATCTGGATATTCAAAAGAAATCAAGAAATTGGTTTCCTTTAAAATTTTTATGTTCATAACAATAGTGAGTGCTCTGTTTTTACATTATATTATTTATGTTTTCTGAGAAATATATAATATTATTTCATATACAAATTGTAATGTTACGAAGATTTGGGATAAAGATAATATCATATTTCATAGAAACTTATAAGGATGTATATTAGTTATTATAACCAAAGTCCGCTGACTTGGAAATGATCCAATAAGAAAACGAACCCAAGGGATGGAAAGAATCGGAGAGAAAAAGAGAGAGGGAAGGGAGGAGGGAAGAAGGGAAACAAAGGATATAGTTGGCAGAAATGCGGGCGGTGGCCACCAGAGGGCTGTGGCCTCCTCCTTGAGAGAAGAAGAGAGAGAGATAGCGGTGGGAGGGAGGAGAATAGATAGAGAGGAATATGGTGAGGAGGCCATTGGAGAACTGCCGAGGTCCCCGAATGGCGAAAATTAATTCTATGGTGTCCATGGGGTCGAAACAGGGATGACCTATCTTATGTTTTTCAATTTTAATTTTTTATTTTAGGCATTTAGAGTGAAGTTGACAATCTCATTGCTTGACTTAAAATCACTGTTATTCAATATTATACCATTAGAGACCAAATTCTTTCCAGATTAGAAGAGCTTTCCACTGCACTGCATGAAGTGGTTATGTCAGTGCAGTGGTTATGTCAGTTGCTAATTCATGCAACCCTTTGAACAATGTCCATGATCTCAAATACCCTTTGAATCATTAACAAACATAGAATCATATACATCAAGCTCTTATTTTGTGCTTCCAAGTAATATTCTTATAGATTACATGCATGGTAAACAACCATTTTATTTTCTTACCAAAAAAAAAAAAACACCCATTTTATTAATACGCAAGTACCCATGTCTATCGATGTGATTCACCCATCTTAAGACAATATGGATATCATTATGAACTTAATTTATTATGTCAAAGAAGCTCTCCTGTTGCAAATTTACTTGACCTTTTGGGATGTTCTACCTCCAGCGCAGAATGTGCAACTCGATCTCATTATCTTCCTTGGGAGAAAACAAACACAGCTTGCAGTCTGCAGAAAGGAGTGATGAAGTCTTATATTTGTCTTCTCCACCAACTACAGGCATCGGCACGCCTCGCTTTGCCGTATTCACGTAGTCAGGACGGTATGTTCTTCCCAGAACTCCTTCCACTTGAGGGGAGAGCCCAATGAATCTGAACTGCACCTCGAAATGCGCAAAGGAATCATCTGATGGTATCTGATAGTTGTGTATCTCATCATCTTCCTTGGTAACCGGAACCACATTGAGCATGGCCTCTACAATCCCCTCAAGCATGACCCTGATGCTGTTTCTGGTTCCAGTCCTCTCCAAAGTCAGCTGTTTATCTGGTGACTTCCAATCAGAGAGGTGTCCTTCCGGAACTAGCAAAGGCTTTCCATCATAAGAGAACTTTAGGTGATCAACATTACCGTCCCATTGCTTCACACGAGCTGCCTCAACGGTGAAGTTGTGAGAACCATACATGAACCCAAGAGCTTGAATCCAAGTGAAGTCGTGGGTCCGTCCAGCAGGCCGGTGGCCAATGAAGCGGGAATTTATCTGAAGGTTAGGGTCCGAGACTAGGCTGAAGTGTTCATCCTTTCTCCCACGAAAATAAAACACAGCACCATCAGCACCAATGAACCGAGGGTCATGACATCCAGACGATGTGGAAAGGCAAGGTTTATGACCTGCAATACAATAGCATTCCTGCAATTAAATGCAGTTTTCACACCATGCGAAATGCATGGCTCCATCATTTAGAATTCAAATTCTAAGATATTTTAATATCTATATTTTGAGAATATTAAAACATAGTTTCAAATCCCGAGTCTGTCCTGTGGATGTGTGCCGTTCCAAGTCGGACAGCCCCACCACCATCATCACAGCATCCTGACCTAATGCACCCTGCGACATCATTCCCCCCAAGAGTCGAGGCAAAGTGTTGCATCGCATTCCACGAAAAAATTAAGACAATACCGTTCCACAAAATTATATATATATATATATATATATATATATATATATATATATATATATATATATATATATATTATTAATATTGGAAAAAGATAAGAAAGTAAATGTTTTACACGCCACTCGACATCTCTTTTATATCTTAGAGAAATTTCTGTTGAAGAGGCCATGCTCACCGTGGCACACAGCTTCACATTTGGGGGAGTAGCAGTTCAGGTAACAAGCTTTGGCGTTCGGGTGTTTTGGTTTTGTGTATGGGCACTCCTTTGGGCATCTGATAACCTTAAGGTAGCACGGGCTCCATGGTCTAAAACATAAACGCTTCTCCGTGGGCACGGCTCCTCCCGTTTCCATTGTGACTGCCACAAACAACAGCAGAAACATCGCCATCCATTCGCTCTGGGCGGACTGCATCTTTAACTCTGGGCAGAGCGCTACAATCCAGCTGGTGGTTATAAGTCTTGCTATTCTTGATATATTTATAAGACTCGAATAATGTGGGTTCTCAAGAGTTTTTTCTTGTTATCCTAGTTTGACGTTCCATTGCTTTCTACAGTTATATTAGGCAGAATTCCAATTTAACATGAAGGCCTTGGATTCAACTGGTGAAAGCCAGTTGGTCTTTTCTTTGTTATATATCAGTAGAATTTGCAACTTGCCCCTGAAAAAAGAGGACTTGGATGCATGTTTAGCTTGGTTATTTCTCTATCCCCATGAGTGCGCACACAACGGTTCATCCTAGTGGAATTTTTTCTAAGAGTTATACTCCTCTCAGTATTCGCTTGCTCGTTTATTTTGATCTTTGGCAGAAATCCAATAGCAAGTGATCTGTCAGCATTATCATGTTAGGTGGGATTCCAATGTTACAGGGATGGCGATTGGATGGGATTACCTTTAAAATCCAATAGGTCAAAATGTGACCTTCCTTGCTCCATGACCATTCTCATGATGCCCAAATCAGGAACAAAATCATATGGGGCAGGCACCACAGAAGGAAATATGGTGTGGGCTGCCGATTTTGTCATGTTTCCTCTAATGCTCATTTTAAAAAAAAAAACTTAAAAGTCAAAAACTTCTTCTATTAATGAATGCATGCATAGATGCATACGTACATACATACATGCATACGTACATATATACATCTATATATATACACACATGATAATAATACATGAACATCATGTGATCTTCCTCCCAATGCAAAATAGATGGAATGTAAATGGGTTCTAACAAAAAAACTTGGACCTGATGGTAGTATAGAAAAATACAAGGCAAGATTAGTTGCTAAGGGCTATGGCCAAAAACAAGAAAGTAATTATTTTGAATTTTTTTTATCTATAACTAAAATAAATCTATTAGAATAATGCTAATTTGCAATTGCATCTAATTTAGAAGTATACCAAATGGATAAAAAACAACATTTCTAAATGGTGATTTAGAAGAAAAAATCTATATTAATCAACTTGAAGGTTATGTTATTAAAGATAAGAGGAAAATGAACAAATCTCTATATAGATTGAAATAAGTACCAAGACAATGGTATAAAAAGCTCAAAATAGAAATTAAGAAATTTGGATTTAAAAGTAGCAAGGTAGAAAGTTGTGTCTTTACTAAAGAAACAAAAAATTTCAAAATATTAATTACTCTTTATATGGATGACTTGCTCATATTTAGTTTTAGTATGGAATGCATAAATGAAACAAAATATTTTTTTACACAATTATTTAATATCAAGGACTTAGGTCTAATAGATATTATCTTAGCAGTTAAGGTAATTAAAAGAGATGGGGAATATATTTTAACCTAATCTCGTTATATTGGAAAATTATTAAGAAAGTTTAATTTCTTTGATTGCAAGCCTTCCAAAACACCTATAAATCCAAATCATAAATTGGTTCCTAACAAAAGAACACCTATAAATCAAGAAGAGTATGCAAAAATAATTGGAAGCTTAATGTATGTAATGAATTATATAAGACTAGATATTGCATGTGCTGTTGGTATATTGAGTAGATTTACTAGTAACCTAAGTCATGGTCACTGGAAAGAAGTTAGCAAAGTTATGAGATATTTTAAGCATACTTTGCATTATGGTTTGCATTATAAATATAGTTTTTCTTTTTCACAATGCTATAGCGATGCTAGTTGGGCTTCGGATAAAATTAATTCTAGATCAACTAGTGGCTGGTTATTTACTATTGGTGGTGCTATTATTGCTTGGTCATCTAACAAATAATTTTATGTTGCATTATCTTCAATGAAATTTGAATATATTGCTATGTCTGAAACTAGTAAAGAGATATTATAGATGAAGCAACTTTTGAAATGCATTCCTTTCATTAAAATTCCAAAAAGTCCTATTACCATGTATTGTGACAACTAAACTGCAATATACAATACCAAGAATAACAGAACTGGTAATAGTAAGCATATTGCTATGAGATACAATCATATTAGGAGACTTATGAAGAAAGATAAGATGGTACTTGAATACCTTTCTACCGATCAAATACTAGCTGACCCCTTACAAAACCTTTATCCGATGATAAAATTACTAAAATTATGAGAGGCATGGAACTATTATTGGTTTAAAGTGATAGACTTAACCATAGCCTACTCTAAAAAGTGATGTCAGTTTAGGATTCTACTCAATAATCGAAGAATCATTGCTTAGAGTTCAAAAGAAATTTAGTTAAGTTACTATCCATAAAATGTCAACTCAAAGATTGCATTTTCAGTGCATTTATATCTATGAAATAGTAAGGGTATAAAACTATATAAATTTTCATGCCTATATGGATGCATTGTGATATCCAGGATAAATTAAATAGGTTGGACGATATCCTCAACAAAACTCATAGCTTATGTGGGGTGAATGATAAGGTTGTAGACACCCTTGATGAGTTTTGCTTTCGCAAGCAAGGAGATTAGGGCCATTTCTAAGGGGTTAGCAATAAAACCCTAGTAGACTTGCTAAATTGGGATGAGGTGTATGGCCTATAATGCGCTACCTTAATAACAAGAATCCGATGTGTAGTGTGAATATTAGTAATAAGTTTTGACTAATTAAGATTAAAATTTAATTCTCTTAGTTTTTTAATTTTTATTTAAACCTTAGATTCAAGGGTAATCCACCTAAGGCTTGTACTATACTAAATCCAGAGTTGTTTTTCTTTATCTTTTGATATTAGTGATGTTATTATTAGAAAATAAGTGAGGAATTGTCATGCAATTCATATATTTTCAAATAATAAAAATTTTTAAATAGATAAACTCTGTTAAATATTTTATTTTTAATAAGATATGTGTTATCTAAAGTTTGATTTTTTTTAAAAACTCTTGGGTAGTTATTAGCAGTTGGGAAACTTTACAATATTTAAAAAATTCCGTAGAGTTGCATTTTTTTTGAAAATGATCATATGCAGCATTCAGATTCTATAGGTTGCATTGCTTTTGAAGTTTTACAACATTTGGGCTCTTATAAATCTAGGGAATATCTAAAACGAGAATGAACTTACTTTTTTATTCAAACTTAATTTCTATTCTATACTTTCTTTAAATCCTCTTTCTTTTAATTAAAGGTGATTAAGAAGTACAATCTTATATCATCTTTGTGTTGGATATTGTATCCTAGGAATAGGATTTCCAAGAGTCTTTTTGCACATAAAGAGGGAAAATCATTATCTTTAAGAAAGCTTCCTAAAAATGTCTTATCTGACCAAGTTTTTTTTCTTCCATCATATTTCTTTCTATATCTTCAACCCAGTACAACAAGTAGCAGTCTAGGAGACCAGCTTCGGCCTTCGGGTGTTTTGGTTGTGTATGGGCACTCCTTTGGGCATATAATAACCTTATGATGACATGGGCTCACAGCGACAAACAACAGCACATCACCATCCATTTGCTCTGAGTGAACTGATTTAACTCAGGGCAGGCCGCTACAAAGTTTTAGAGATAACTCAGCTGGTGGTTGGAAGGCTTGCTATTCTTGATATATTTATAAGGCTCGAATAATGTGGATTTTCAAGAGTTTGGCTTATTAGCCTAGTTTGACGTTAAATTGCTTGCTACAGTTATAGTAGGCAGAATTCCAATTTAACATGAAGGCCATGGATTCAACTAGTGGAAGCCAGTTGGTCTTTTCTTTGTTATCAATAGATTTTGGAACTTGTCCACAGAAAGAAGAGGACTTGGATGTTTAGCTTGGTTATTTCTCAGTCGCCATGAATGCAGACACAATGGTTCATCCTAGCGGAATTTCTTCAGAGAGTTGTACTTCTCCCAGCATTCCATTACTTGTTTATTTTGCATCTTGTGCAGAAATCTAATAGCGAAGAAAGGCTTTGCCCGATAGGGGTTCAAGGACCCTTTGGGGAATTGGTTTCAACTTTAAGGATGGGAATTGTTGGCTTGTGAATATACACTATTCTGCCAGAATTATCATATTGTTAGGTGGGATTCCAAGGTTAGAGCTAAATATGGAATGGTAGGCTTGTGAATATGCGCTCCTCCACCAACATTACCATATTAGGTGGGTTTCCAATGTGACAAGGGTGGCAATTGGCTGGGGTCAGATAAGAACATGTAGGACCGGATGCAAGGTGGATTGATAATTTGTCAACCAAAACTTGATCTATTTATTAATTAAATCAAAAATCTAAATCCAATCCTACCCATTTTATTAAATAGTTACTTCAATCTGACGTACAACGGATTGAATCAAGTTAAATAAATTAAAAAAATTAAGAATGGCCATCTCTAATTGGAGCCCTCGATTTCTGCAGTGGGATCGGCCATGTTATATGGGCTTTTAATGTTATTGTAGGGAGTATATCCATGAGACTAAAATCATGATAATGTTTAGGCTTACCAACCTTTCCTTGTTGGCTCTGCAATGCTAGCAAAATACAATTTTTTGGTGATGTTGGTGCTTAGGAGAAATTTTTACTTTTAGCTATAAAAAATATGTAATTTAACAATGAAAATTTTGTAACTGACAGAATCAGCTTCTAATCCATTGTTAATCAGCGATCGATTTGCAATGAAATATTTAATTTTATTATTAATTAAAAAAAATAAATTTATAAGAGACTTGCAACAAATTAGATATGAAAATTTTATAATAAAATAAAAATAAATATAAAAATAATTATTAAATTTTGTAAGAGATCCCACGTATCATTGATTACGGAATTGCAACAAATTAACAATAGAATATTTCAATAAATTTATTGTTTTTTTAAATTTTTGTTGCTACTGGTTGGTTAAAAAAATTATAATTTTTTTTGATTAACTTACAATAAATTTACAATTAAAATTATTTTGTTACTAATTTAAAAATAAAAAAATTTATAATAATATTATTTTTATTATTTATTTAAAAATAAAAAAATTTACTGTGAAGCAGCTGTAACTGAATTGCAATGAAGTTTCAGTCTATTATTAATTTTAAAAAAAATAAAAATTCCTAACTCCCTGTTAGCCTGAGTTTCCCTCCCTCTCCCTCTCCTCTCCCTCTCTCTCTCAAGTGAGCCGCTCTTAGCCTCCTCACAAAAAAGCCCTAAATCTCCTCTCCCGCTCCTCCCGCTGCTCCGTGCGACAGCCCGGCCCCCGTGGGAGACCCTGGCAGCCCCTGCACCCTTCGTCCAACGTTGCTCCGTGCGACCACCCCCAGCTGCTCCGCTGCTCGCAACCCACCCCTCTCCCGTGAAACCCCGGCAGCCCCTGCACTCCTCACCCAACGCTGCTCCGCGTGACCACCACCCCCCCCCCCGCCGCCGCCCTGGTGCTTGCAACCTAGCCCTCCCTTATGCGACCCCGGCGGCCCATGCACCCTCACCGATGCTGCTCCATGCGACCCCCCTCCCCTCCCCCCAGGCCCCACCGCCTGCACCCCTCGGCCCCGGCGGTGCCCTGCACCCAGGCACCCCTCCTCCCGACGGGGTAAACCCACGCCGGCCCCCGCACCCCTCCGGCCTCCCGCCCTCTCTCTCTCTACCCCTCACACTCTTGCTCTTGCTCGGCGGCTGGTGGGCAGCCAGACCTCCTCCCCCGGTCCCTCTTCGGCCACTCCAAGCCTCCCACCAGATCGAAGCTCCTGAGGATGGAAAAAGCAAAGGAAAAGAGGGGAAAATAGAGGAAAAAATCAATAAAAAAAAAGAAGGAAATACGAGAAATTAAACAGGTACGAATGATCTTTTTTTTTTTTCCCCTTTTCAATTCTTATTCCTTTCATTTCATTCTTTTTTTTCGAGATCTGTGGGGAAGGAGAGCACTTGAGGGAGATCAGAGGTTCTTTAGGTTCCGGTTGGGGTTGTTTCTCTGAGTTGTGGCGGTGTGAGTTGATTTCGGTTAGGAAAGGAGAGAGCAGCGGAGCGGTTCATAGTTTCCAGTTTGGGTTTTTTCTCAAGCGTATGGATTTTGTGTGAGTTGTGGCGGTGTGAGTTGGTCCCTTGAGGTTTTGAGAGCTTAGTCTTGGTGGAAGTATGATATTTTGTCAGGTTTGGAGATGGCAGGATGGGGCCGCCGGCAGTGGCGGCACGGCAGCGGTGGGACGGGGTTAGATATGGGGAAAAGAGAGAGAGAGCAACATTCATATATTTCTAAAAAATTGCATGCTTATAATTCAAATTATACTTGTTCCTGTATAGTTTTATTGCTATCTATATTTAAGATATTAGTAGTTTAATATAAATTTGATATTTATTAATGCATAATGATAGTTGAACATAATGAATTGAAGTTGGATGAGCCATAGGATCTATAGTAGAAGAGTGATACAAGAATTTAAGAATGGGGTTGATAAGTTCATTGCAATTGCAACATCAAATCTATTAACTATAGAAGGAGATAAAATTTTATGCTCATGCGCAATATGTAAGAATAAAAAATTTTTGTTCCCCGATTTAGTGACGGTGCACTTTTATAAGAAAGGTTTTGTGCAAGGCTATCAAAATTGGATGCTTCATGAGAAACCTTTTTGGAGGTTTGATGACCCTCATCCTGTAAGTGCTGAGGGGGGAGGGATAGATCTTAAAAATCCTTATATGGATATGGTAATGGATGGCACAAGGTGGGCCATGTGATCTATGATGCTATGAATGACTTTGATGAAATTCCAAATCCATCAGCTGTAAGGTTTTATGAATTGTTTAGAGATGCTAATGAACCATTGTGGGAGGGGTGCAAAGTGCATACTAGGTTATCAGTCATAATACAATTGTTGAATCTCAAATTGAAGTTCAATATGAGCGAGGCATGTTATGACCGTATGCTCATAATAATTAAGAGCATGCTACCTGAAGATGAAAAGTTATCAGATAATTTTTATCGATTGAAAAAAATGGTTATGGAATTGGGATTAAGCTATAAGAAGATAGATGTTTACCTGAATGATTGTATGTTATACTACAAAGATGATGAGGGAAAGAGAGTGTTCCGTATGTGGTCAGCTTCGGTTCAAGCCTGATATAGAGAACAATACAAAGCAATCTAATGTACCTATAAGGTATTACGCTAACTCCTAGGCTCCAATGATTATATATGTCGAAAAAATCTGCTAGGCATATGCGATGGCATAAAGAAGGTGTCCATCGTGACCCGATCGTGGTCTCACATCTGACAGATGGAGAGGCATGGAAATAATTTGACTTGGTGCATCCAAACTTTGCTAGTGAGTATCGGAATGTTAGACTATAGCTATGTACTGATGGATTTACACTATTTGTCAACAATTCTGTACCTTATTCATGTTAGCCTATTTTTGTAACACCGTATAACTTGCTGCTGGAGATGTGCATGGATAAAAGTAATATATTCTTAACTCTTATTATTCCTGGTCTGACTTCACCTGGCCAAAGTATAGATGTTTTTCTTAGGCCATTGATTGATGAATTGCAAAATTTATGGAGTGAGGGTGTATGTACATTTGATACTTTTCAGAAACAAAACTTTAATATGAGGGCTGCCCTTTTATAGACAATCAATGATTTTTCTGCCCATGGGATATTGTCAGGGTGGAGCACACATGATAAACTTGCGTGTGTTAGGAAATGTATCCTAAAGCCAATCGTTTGGATGATTGTGCTCTTTGTAATTGTATATGAATTATGAATTAATAAAAATCATTTGATATTTTTCATTACAAGATGTACATCTTTCTTATATGAACTCATGTGTTGTGATGAAATCCTTAGAACTATATGAAAATCGATAAAGAAGGATTTATCAAATAGTTCTTAAACATGTTTGTGACCAAATGATACGTCATTAAAGGATGATGATGTTTATCAAGTATAGATCATTCTGTGCCATATAGGTTGGTTATCCTCATAACTAAGGAATGTGAAGATACTGATATGGAATACAGGTGAGATGTAGGGGTACATCGTCACTGAACAAGTGACTCACTTACGAAGTGCTCTACTGTCAAAAGCAGCTCGCGAAGCATATGGACGTAAATGTCCCTCATATCTGAGATCACCATAGTGACTTACAAGCAACTCACTGTGCTTTGGTACCGGACTACCTGCAATTCTAATGCAGTGACGGAAGGCTACTAGGTACAGTCAAGTACTTGCAAAGTCTATGTATGGATCAAGATGGGATTGATCTCTTTGGATTATAAAAGATAATGCATCACTGTATTTCAATTTAGTAATCCTAAGCTCGGATAATCCATATGATAGATGTGAAAGGTTGAAATACAATGTGGATGACTCATTCAGGATTGACAGTTAAATCCTAAGTCACTCTCAAGTATTCGTGGTTAAAGAGATGAATTATGCGATAACCATATGCGTAGATTCTTCAATATTGCTTTGCATATATTCAACCTATCCAAACATTGGGAACCATTGCTAGATGGTAATTTCGATTAGTACAAGAAGTTGTTCTTGTACTACCGACTTAGTGTTCGAACCTATGGAGTCACGCACAAAGTCAAGCAATGTAGGAAAGAATTGATCTAAATCTATGAGTTCAATTTAGAAGTACGTGACTTGATTGAACGAATAGATTAGCTTGATTAAGACTTAAATTAAGGATCATACAGGATCAAACAAGTTGACTATGTCTAGCTAGCATTGGACATGAGGTTCAGATTTAATTTCGATGATGATAATGATCTGATCAATGATCCAAGAGATTTATGAGAGAATCACTTTATGTCCTAATTAATTTCATATTAGATCTGATTTAATTAAGGATTAATTGAATTAAAAATTCAAGTTAGATTTAGTCTAGAATTCTAATTAGATTAGGATTGACTGGTTTTTCGAATCTGGTTCGAATCGGATTCAATTTGAGTCAAATCTGAGCCCATTTAGTTAAGAACCAAAGAGTCTCAATTACCAGAGACTGTCTCTCATAAGGTGGCCGACCAGAAGGGAAGGAGCGCTGATTTTATTCCACCCATAAGATGTGCGTGCGTGAGCTTTGCGTGAAGAGGTTGGCGCTCTCCTTCTTTCATCCGATTTCCTTTTTGAATTAGGTTAGGACACCTAACCAACCTAGGACATTGATCATAAGTGGAACACCTTATCTATAAAAGGGGAGACCTTATTACATAGTAAAGGTGAGGTTGTTTTTATGCGACAAAACAAAATAAAACACCGTGAGATAGAGTGGGGCGGGTAAGGCATGTGCGACACAAAAAGAAAGAAAGTGTTTCTTCTTTTCTGACCATGAAGTTTCTCTTGGGCGCTCACCTTTGGATGTCCATCTTCTTGGCATGAGGAGTCACGTCCAAGATCATATCTCTCCTTTCCCTTGCTGCCTTAAGAAGGTGCTATGTAAAGATCATCATCCCACTTTTCTGTGAAGCCTGGCGTATGTGTGAAGTAGAGGGCCTGTGCTTTCAGGTCTCGTGAGGCATCGGATTCGAGTTTTATTTGAGAATTTTGATCTCTATTCCACGGCATATCAAGTAACAAAATTTATGTTAGCTTATTATAGAAATTTTTTTCAAAACACACCTTGGCGATTCGATTAGATCGGATACTTTCCCTTCAAATGGTATCAGAGGAGGATTGATAAATGCTATGCATAGTTAATTTTTCTGATATTTTCATATGAGATATATGATCAGATTTTTATATAGGATATTACATCTAATTTAGATCTGTTAATTAAAAATTATTTGATCTGATTTTGATCAGATTTCAAGATCTAATCAACGGTTGATAATGGTTAGTTATAAATCTGCTAAACAGAATTTTCTTGATGCAGATTTTTGCTGAAATAATAATCAAATTAAAATCTATTTAAAATCTATTTTAATAAAATTTTTATGGTGTTATTTTTAATATTTTCAAAACCAGATCGGACATCAGATCGAAATAAAAAAAAGGGTCAGGGGTCAACCGATTGGCTCGATCAATTGACCCGTGACATCAGCATGACATAATTATGATGTAATAAATATATTTTATTCTTTAAAAATATAAAAAATCTCTAAAAAATAGACTAATAATTTGACAAAATCATGCATGATGCATAACTAAAATTTTCACCTATTCTTAATTTTGAAAAAATACTTAAAAATTTAGAAATCAACATTTCTTCATAAACTTCAACAAAAAGAAGCACCATAAAAGATAGCAATAAACATTCTATACGAGAAACAACACAAACAAAGTTCTACACAAAAAAATAGCACAAACAAAAGAACATACAAATCTGTTCAATGAGATTGTTTCACAATCAAATTTAACATAATGTTTCTAGTCATCTCTCAATCCATATTTGATCATATATCATCATTGTCTTCACCACGATTACTATTATCTCCCCTACTAGAGTATGCTACATCAACACCTTCATCCAACAATATCATATTATCATCATCTTCTTTGTCTATAACAAAAAAAAAAGAACTCATCATAAGATGTTTCAAATAAAAGCTTAGATATATACCCAAACGAGTTTTAAAAAAATAAATATTTTTACACTTACCTTTGGGAGCATTGAATTTGATTCTTCATTAGTTTTTGGTAGCTCTTCTTCTAGGATGTATTCTAACTCATCATAGTCAAGCTCTCCTTCGAGATCCTCTTCCACAATTCAAAATTTTGTTTTGTCAATTGATTCATAATCAATTAGATCATAAGGCCTCTTATCCATTTTAAGCCTACACATTAAAATATCAAAAATATTTAAAAAAAAATCTCATTTGCAAGTCTTGTAAACATATAGCCCAATCATAATATCACATTTAAAATGTAAAAAGAAGCAATAAAATATTTTTAATACCTGTTTTGTAAACGCAAGTTATAATGAACATACACTAGGTCATTAAACTTTTGATGCTCTAATCTATTTCTCTTTTTGGTATGAATACATTCAAACACACTCCAATTGCGTTCGCATCCCGAGGAAGCCATTCGACTAAGGAGTTTAATTGCAAGCTTTTGCAAATTAGGAGCATCACTACCAAACATCCTCCACCATTCATCTACATAAATTTCATACATTGCATTAGAAATTTTATTGTAAAGTATAAATAAGTATATAAGTTATAAACTTGTAAATTTGTATTTCTTACTGGGTCGAATGGTTTTGCAAGATATGATAGCGATCGATCGTCCAAAATTTTTTAGACATTCTTTAAACAGTCTTTTCTCATCTAACAATTTGGTTTTACTCTCTGTTGCTTTAGTCTCGATAACATCAAGTAGTCCTGACATAATTTCTGATTTCTGACAAAAGTTATTTTGATCATATTGAAAAGTCGGGTTCAACTAATATGCAGCAGCATAGATACTTTGATGCAACATCTTATCCCAACGATTATTTATGATATCTGTGTTTGGCTTATATGATCTCTTCTTGCCTTTAAACAATTTCTTAATGCCTTTGCGTGCCCTGTACATGCCTTCATACACATCCCAATGCAGGTTTTTCATCAGAATCATAAATATGCAATAAACGTATCAATGGTGCCATGATCCTCACAGTGATTAAGCAATTATTCCAAAACATCTCATCTAGAATGATATGTTTCACTTCCTTTGCTTCCGGTAATTTCAAAAACTTCTTATAATCAGAACTAGTAACCAAAGCTTGCAAGTCTTCCTTATGGTCATGTAAGCTCCTCAATGCAATAAAAGTGGTGGCAAAACGAGTTGGCCCAGGGCAAATTATCTCTCTCCAATTTGGCCTCTTTCTTAACCAATTCAATGTATGTTTATGATTATAGATAAAAGTAGTTATCCTTGATGCAAGGATAGCAACACTTTGCACATGAGATAATTCTCCAACATCTTTCACGATCAAATTAAGACAATGTGCTGCACATGGTGACCAACTAATATTTGGATATCTCTTAGAAAGTTCTATTCCAGCTTTTTTATAATTGGATGCATTGTCTGTCACTAAGTGAACTACATTACTAACACCAATCATTTCAATAATCTCAGCAAACAAGTTGCATAATGTTTTATAATCTGATATCATATCTAATGTATCAACTGATTTAATGAATGATATTTCCTTAGCGGAATATACTAAAAAATTTATTAATGGCCTCTATCTAGTATCTGTCCATCCATCACCCATAATAGTGCAACCACAATCAACCCATGTACTTCTATAAGAATCAATAATTAATTGTATATCTTTCTTGGCATCTCTTAATAAATTGACACGCAAAGCATGATAGAAGGACCAGTATATTCATGATCTATAGATGCTATTTTACCAACTGTAATTTAAAAAAAAAGAGAATTTACCGCATTCATTGGGATGCAAGCATGATAGAACCAATGAGCAATGGACAAATCAGTGTCATGCCATCTCTCTGGACTTTGCAAGCAAGCTTTGATAGTTGGTTGAGAAGGATCACGAACATCCAATTTGAAATAATTTTGAATATCATAATTAGCCTTTCTTTTTTTTTTGGAGGATTGTCCATCACCACCTTTAGCATTTCCTTTAATAGGCAAACAGGGACTTTCTTGTATTTCATCACCTTCAAAATTATGCATACTTTGACCATATAGATTTCTCTCATTAAAGATACCTCGCTTCTCTTGTGCTTTATCAATATTCTCTTGCAGGGATTATGCTACTAAATTCTGGACATCCAAAGAAACTTTTGAACATTTTCCAACTTGACCGTTTACCCCAGTAAGATGTTGCTTCATTCGATTAAGGCCTCCACCAGCAAGTGGCTTGTGACAAAAATCACAAATGAGTATCTTCTTTTCTTGATCATTTCGTACTTCAGTAATATATTTCCATGCTATATCTTTCTTTTGTCAAATTCTTTGTGTTGATTGTGCTTGTGCATCAGATGGAGTTGAGTGTGAATCTGTAGCTTCCATTTGCTGCAATAAAATAAAGAATCAATAATTATATTATACGTAGCTTCTGTAATAAAATAAATAAGAACTAATTTAATATTGTAAAATAACAACAGGTGGTCGGTAGTTCCTTCATTGTACATTACTCTTTATTATTAATTTAATATAGCTGTTAGATTTGTAGGAGAGATAGAGCTTGGCGAGAGCGGTTTGGAGGCTTTCATTTTTGGACTTGGTCCCTATTTCTAAGAATTGTGGAGTGGTCTTGGAGACAAGGCGCCGGCGCTGGCTCCTATAGCACCAGAAGATGAGAACGGATTGGGATAGATAAAGATCTTGGCCATCTTAATTGATATCAAAAATAAG